>NC_064422.1:42202500-42390000 GCF_023375975.1 Astyanax mexicanus | reverse complement strand
ATTTAGGGCCCTCTCAGGTGAGAATGGGTAATTGCACCGAGCATGAGGAAGATTTTTTTTAAACTGGGCGGGTGTGATGCGGTCTCCTTTCAGAGCGGATGAATCCGATTCCAGGTTATGTTCATTCACAGAGAGAGAGAAAGCTCTCAGTCAGAAACTTCACTCCTTTGTTCTTTGTTTTTACTATGAGTGAATGGAGGAGCTACTGAGCTCTGAGTTTCCTCTTCTGAAGTCTCCAATGCTCCACCAGCTGCTCGTGTCAGTAAAATTGAGCCAGATCCTCTTTTAGAGGCTGTACATGTGACGTGGCCAGAAGAACTCCCGTGAAAAGTGACCCGACACCCCAGTTTTTAGAATGAATATATTAGGCTTAGCAGGGATGGTCTTCAAAGTGAGATTCAATGTTTAAATGCTACGTGTCAGAAAACGGGGCAAAGAGTCTAAAAGCGGCGATAGTGTACAATTCTAGAGCAGAAAACGAGGCAAAGAGTCTAAAAGCGGTGAGAGTGTGCAGTTGTAGCACAGAAAACGGGCCAAAGAGTCTAAAAGCAGCAAGAGTGCGCAGTTGTAGCACAGAAAACGAGGCAAAGAGTCTAAAAGCGGAGAGAGTACGCAGTTGTAGCACAGAAAACGAGCCAAAGAGTCTAAAAGCGGAGAGAGTACGCAGTTGTAGCACAGAAAACGAGCCAAAGAGTCTGAAAGCGGAGAGAGTACGCAGTTGTAGCACAGAAAACGAGCCAAAGAGTCTAAAAGCGGAGAGAGTACGCAGTTGTAGCACAGAAAACGAGCCAAAGAGTCTAAAAGCGGAGAGAGTATGCAGTTATAGCACGGAAAACGAGCCAAAGAGTCTAAAAGCGGAGAGAGTACGCAGTTGTAGCACAGAAAACGAGCCAAAGAGTCTGAAAGCGGAGAGAGTACGCAGTTGTAGCACGGAAAACGAGCCAAAGAGTCTAAAAGCGGAGAGAGCACGCAGTTGTAGCACAGAAAATGGGCCAAAGAGTCTTAAACACTACAAATGTAATCAGTTACCATAATGAAGGATGATTATATTAAGAGACATTATGAAATGAAACATTAATTTGAAAAAAATTTAGTTAACACAACACTGTCAAAGAAAGATAAAGATAGTAACTCAAGTAAATTGGTGTGTAAATTATAGTAATCAAGTAAATGTATTATTTAAAGTGGTATATTTCATTATTTGTTTTATTACAGAATTTGTGGCCTGAGACTGCACATATTTTTCTTCTTTTGGTCCCCAACAAAAAAAACGTTTGGACACCCCTGGTTTAAACCCTCTTTTTTGATGCATATCGTATCTCTGTTTCCTCAGATCCAGCAACCAAAACAGATCCTCTCCACGGTTCTTCATCATCATCAACATCTCCAGCATCCACTCCTGCAGCTGCTGCAGACTCTGCAGACCCTTCAGCAGAGTCTGACGTCCCAAGATACACAAACATAACCGTCGCCAAAAAACAGAACTGGGCCAAACTCGCTTCCTCTGGGTCGCGGGACCGGGCAGGCCTCGACCATCTCCCCGGCCTCAGCTCTGTGGCTTCAGAGCGGGACAGCGGCTCAATCAAGGCCCAGGCTTCAAAACAGGCCTGGAGCCAGAGGACTTTCAGTGAGGACGGGTTGATAGAGCGATGGAAAGATGTGGACAGAGACTTGGGTTACACTAGAGACAGGGATGACCCCGTCCTGCCCGAGTTAACGCCTCTATCTGCGGACTTCTCCATCACCTCCAGCATCGCTAAGCTCTCCGGGCAGGGGGCCTACCTCCAGCACCTGGAGCGAAGCAGCCGAGCCTGGGTGCTCTCCACAGGAAAACCCCAGGCTCCGGACGAGGCCTACCCGGCCTGCATCACAGACTGGAGACACCCGGCTGAGGGCGAGAACAACATCTGGTACAACCCCATCCCAGAGGAGGAGGACGCTCGGGTCTTTGGGATGAAGGAACGGGAGGAAGCGAGGTATCCGTGGAGGAGGAGAGAGATGGAGAGAATGCTGGAGGAGAGGAGAGGTGATAATACATAGTATAAAACATATTTCTCTATATTTAAAACTTTTAGTTTACTACCGTATTTTTTGCAGTATAACGCGCATTTAAAGTCCTTTAATTTTCCCAAAAATCGAAAGTTCACCCTATAGAAGTTATACAGGAGTTTTGGTTAAGTTTCTCCAGCACAGAGGATGGAGCAGTATTAGCATTAGTCGCTAATCACTCTAAGCGCTAGCTCTTTCGCCATTCAGAGGTGACTATTATTATGTGTCTATGTGACTATTATCCCTGGCTAGCACTGCTGGAGCAGCATTAGCATTAGCTGCCAACCACTCTAAGCGCTAACTCTTTTACCATTCAGAGGCGACTATATTAGACTGTAGCCTGCCTGTTTACTGTGTTAAAACCGCTAGCTGGTATAGCGCCCTGAGTTACCAGAACACTTGGGGTTCCTTAGTATAGCGCTATTGGGCGGCATTTACTAGCACCAACCACGGCAAGCACTAGCGGTTAGCCATTAATGCTAATGCTGCTGAACCCGGTCTTAGTGGAAATACTGTTAATAAACGGAAGTGCTTTACTCACCTAAATAAACAGTTTTCAGGAGAGAAATCTGTGTAGATTAACATCCAGCTCTGGTTTTACTTTAATTAAATTGTTTTTTTCCAAGAATTACAGTTTTGTTTACGTAGCTTAGCTCTACTTAACTTATTTACCCCACCACCACCACCATCCAGCAGTGAGACCTGTTGAATTAGAAGGAAACATGGCAACACCTCTGTTTCTTACTAGTATCGCGTAATGGCCTTGTAGTCCAAAAATACGTTAAATAAATCAGCATGTGTTCCTGTATAGCTTTAATATAGTCTTCAATATTACATTTCCAATGTATAAAATCATAAAGAACACCAAAAAGAAAGAAAACTTTTCAAATTTTCGTCAGGTGTTGTATTTTTGGGCTAAAATGTATTTATGTTTTATTATAAACACACAAAAATGTGAATCTGAGTTCTAGTCTGTGATATTTAACCCTAAGAGAGTTTCTTTATCTCTGTTGTTGTAGATATTTATCATCAGGCGTCTCATACAGATGATCACCGTGTGGGAGGAGCACCAGGAGGAGTCTACAGTGCTACAGTCGTTACTGCAGTCATGACTGAATGTGCTAGCGGAGCTGCTAGCGGAGCTGCTAGTGGAGCTGCTAGTGGTTCTTCAGGCTCCTCGGAGAGTCCTGGAGCTCTGAAGAAAAGCTCTGGGGGAAGTGGGGGCGGTAGCGGCAGCAGCATGATGGACAAGATCAAATCCCCCGGAACTGTCCGCCGCCTCTCCATGAAGATGCGGAAGCTTCCCGAACTTCGCCGGAAGCTGAGCCTCCGCTCGTCCAGGAACCAGCGGCACGCCGCCAGCGGACAGGGGGGTTCTGGAGGACCTGCCGGGGGCGCCGACGAGGCCTCGCCACCCAATGCACGCAAGGAGTCCTCCAACAGCGTCATCAGCAAGTACCACCTGGACTCTAGCGCCCCCGCCAGGCCGAGGCGCAGATCTTCACGGACACGCTCTGCTAGCAAGGGCGGCTATCTCAGTGACGGGGACTCGCCCGAGCTCCTGCCCAAGCAGGGTTCAGGACAGGGTTCAGGACAGGGACCACAAGGCTCTCATGGGTCGCAGGGGTCACTGCCGCCGCCGCCTCTTCCGAATCACGGCCGGCAGGATTCTCCGAGCGTGGTGGATGCGGGGTCTTTCAGACTGTACTCGCTGGCGGATCAGCCGCGCTGCGCTCAGAGGGTTTCAGGCCTCCTGACTGTTCACCTCCTCGGAGTGGAGGAGCTGGTGCGTTCTCCACGAGGAGACGCCGGAAAAGACGTTTTCTGCGCCATTCAGGTGGACGGCGTGACCCGTGCCCGCACCGCACTGCTCACTTGCCGAGGGGCGTGTCTTCCTCTAAACCACACCTTTAACTTAGAGCTGGAGAGAGCCAGGATGCTAAAGCTGGTCGTTCTCACGCCGGCCGTTAATGCAGCTAATGATGGGTCTCCCTCTGCCCCCGGTGGCCAAACACGAAATCGTGTGTGCTGTCTTGGTGCTGTGGCAATCCCGCCTCTTTTTAAAGGTAAAATAACCACAATTCCACAATTAGTTCCTCAGCAAAGTAATATAATTGGTTTTATAATGTTTTCCTTAATACTGATTGAATAACCTATTAACCTGCAGCTAACTATTAGCATGATCATATTTTTCGCACTATACGTGCACTTCAAATCATTAAATTTTCCCAAAAATCGACAGTGCTCCTTATAATCCGGTGCTCCTTATGTATGAATTCTACCAGTCAGGTATTAAGTAGCAGTAAAGCCACTCCACTGAAGTACAGAGTTATACAGGAGTTTCAGAAAGTTTCTCCAGCACCAGGGCTGGAGCAGTATTAGCTTTAGCTGCTAACCATGCTAAGCGCTAGCTCTGTCGCTGTTAAGAGGTGAGTATTATCAGCCTGTAGTCTGCTGCTAACTCCGCCTAGCACTGCTGAAGCAGCATTAGCATTAGCCACTTACCGTGTTAAATGCTAGCCCTTTCACTATTCAGAGGTGAGTATTATCGGATTGTACTCTGCATGTTTATCGTGTCAAAACAAGTTACATGGGATGAACCGCTAGCTAATATCGCCCTGGCTAGTGTAATGCTGTCGGGCGGCATTTATACACTAATTTAGCCGCTAATTAACAATATTCGTCAAACTGTTTATAGTTAACATGGTCCCCTGTAGCATCTGTTCTCTTTTACAACACTGTGGTCATCAGTGTTACATGTTGGTCATCATACATGCCCAGTCATGTCACTTAAAGCCAGGCCTACTGCATGTGAACCACTACTAATATATAACTGTTATTAAAACAAACAAAAAAAAGCCTGCTCTAGTGTAATTTTCACTTTAAGACACTTCTTAAGGACACGATTTAAACATGCATTTCTGGACAAGCTGAGAGATACAGATCCATTGCTAAAAGTCTAAGAAGCATGTGGACTGAGGTGGTAAAGCAGTTTTACAAGATTTTACACTAATATGATAACATAGCATTACATAGGATTCTAAACCTGATCATTTAAAGTAAAAATGTTACAGAATGCTGCTTTAAATCTCATTTCTCTAAGCCTAAATTAGAATTCACACATGCACGTTTCCTATTTTTAGTTCACAGTTACTAATCATCTAGTAACTAATCTTAGTCAGAATGTCTTGGCTGATCTTTAAAAGGACTTTTATTGTATGTGGTGTTTTTTCCCATGTATGATTTTATTAGTGCAGTAAGTCTGAATGTACGTAAATGAAAGTCATGCTGGTGTAATACGTCAGGATGAGTCAGGCCAGTTACCCTAACACAGCTTACTCAGGAATGATGATGGATTTCAGTGGTGAATTCATACTGGAGTTCAGTCTAGACTGGGTTTAATCTCTGCTGGCAGAGAGTGAGAGATATGGGCAGAGAGAAAGAGACAAACGGACAGAGAGAGAGACAGACAGACAGTTTAAGAAACCAAGCAAAAGATATGGACGAAAAGAGTGAAAGAGAGACAGACAGAGATGGACACAGAGAGAGAGAGAGAGAGACAGATATGAACAAGGACAGACAGAGAAGGAGATATGGACACAGACAGACAGACAGAAATGAACACAGAGGTCCACAGAGAGAAACAGAGATGGAAAGAGAGAGAGACAGTTGGAGAGAAAAAAAACAGAATAAGAGATATGGACAGAGAAAAAGAAAGAAACCGACAGACAGACAGACAGACAGAGAGAGAAATGAACACAGAGGTATAAACAGAGAAATAGACAAAGAGAGATATGGAAAGAGAGAGAGAGAGAGAGAGAGAGAGAGAGAGAAAACAGTGTATGAGACAGAGTGAGAGATATCATAGATAAAGAAAGGCAGACAGACAGGCAGGTTGAGAGACAGACAGAAAGGCAGACAGTGTAAGAGACCAAGCAAAATATATGGACAGAGAGAGAGAGAGACAGACAAAGAGAGAGAGAAAGAGATGGACACAGACAGAGATAGAGAGAGAGAGAGAGACAGAGAGAGAGACAAAGCATGAGACAGAGCGAGAAATAAGAACAGAGAGAAAAAAAAGACAGACAGAGAGAGAGAGAAAGACAGAGAGATATGAACACCGACAGAGAGAGAGAGACAGAAACATATGGACACAGACAGAGATAGAGATATGGACACAGAGGTCCACAAAGAAAAGTAGAGATATGGAACAAGAGAGAAAAAGAGACAGAGCAAGAGATATGGACACAGAGAAATAGACAAAGAGATATGAAATGAGAGAGACAGTTAGAGAGAGAGAGAGAAAGAGACAGAGTGAGAGATATGCACAGACAGAGAGAGATATAGAAAGAGAGAGAGACAGACAGAGGGTCTAATGTTATGTGTGTTGGTGAGTTAAAGCTTCTGTTAATCAGCTCTTATTTCTGCCCCTCCCCCTGCTGCTGTTTATCTTTCTGCCCCCCTCTCTTGCCCCCCCAGCCTCCCGGAGCCAGCAGCTGTGTGTGAAGCTGGAGCCGAGGGGGCTGCTGTATGTGAAGCTGACTCTGCTGGAGCAGTGGGAGGCGCCCTCGCCCCGCCTCAGCGAGCTCCCGCCCCCAGCCGTGTTCGGGGTGGAGCTGCGCCGCCTGGTGGAGAAAGAGCAGCACCAGCTCAAAGTTCCTCTGATCATCCAGAAGTGTGTGGCCGAGATCGAAACACGGGGGTTAAAGGTAGGAATGTAGTTTTTTTGTTAAGTCATGTGTGTTTATATTTTATATTACCTCCATCTCCCAGTAATGTTCGAAAGAAGATCAAATGTCCAATAGGGGTGGGCGATATGGCCCTAAAATAATAGCGCGATATTTCATGGTATTTTCGTGATAACAATACTCTTGGCGATATAAATTAATGATTTTTTCAAGAATACTATACTGTACTAAACAAAATGAAAATTGCATTTTATTATTGCATACGATTTATGTCACACCCCTACTTGAGATTTAAAAAAATACAAGAATTTGATCAGATTTGTAACAGAAGTCAGTGATCCAGAATGTCATGATACTAATAATAATTCACTCCAAATATCTCCATATATCCAGGATTACAATTAAATAAATGATACTGGACAGATATAATCTTTCTCTAGTAGATATATAATGGAAAATCAGAACAGTGTGATTTTTTTTTTTGGTAAAAACAGTAAAAAAGTAGTACCCTGATGTGATAAGTAGGGTTGGGTGATACGGCACAATATTTTTGGGTATAATATCGTTAACGATATTCAAAAATGTTGGAGACATTACCGCGTACAATACGATTTGGCACTAATGTGCATTATTATCATACAGCTCTGGAAGAAATAAGAGAGCACTTAAAAATGATGAGTTTCTTTGATTTTACCAAATTGAAAAGCTCTGAAAAAAAGAGATATGGAAAGATAGAGAGGCGGTTAGAGAGAGAGAGACAGAGTAAGAGACAGAGTGAGAGATACGGACAGAGAAAACGAAAGAGACAGACAGACGGACAGGGAGATATGGAGACAGACAAACAAATTGAGAGATAGACAGAAATGGACACAGACAGAGAGAGAGAGAGATATGGACACAGAGGTACAATCAGAGAAATAGACGCTTTTTTCAGTCATGTGTTCATATTTTATATTACGTCCATCTCCCAGTAATGTTCGAAAGAAGATCAAATGTCTAATGTGCATTAATATAATACAGTTCTGAACAAATAAGAGAGCACTTAAAAATGATGAGTTTCTTTGATTTTACCAAATTGAAAATCTCTGGAATATAATCAAGAGGAAGATGGATGATCACAAGCCATCAAACCACCAAACTGAACTGCTTGATTTTTGCTCCAGGAGTGTTAAAGCATAAAGTTATCCAAAAGCAGTGTGTAAGACTGGTGGAGGAGAACATGATGCCAAGATGCATGAAATTAAAACTGTGATTAAAAACCCTTAAAACCTTATGAATATGAACTTGTTTTCTTTGCACTATTTGAGGTCTGAAAGCTCTGCATCTTTTTGTTATTTCAGCCATTTCTCATAGATCTCAGGATCTTAACGTAACTTTGGACATTTTTTGTCAATTTTCTGCCTGATATTACACAGCTATTATCTTGAAGATTTCTCTTTAAGCATTACATATAAACGTATCATGTTTGACGAAAGTACTGAAAATCTTAATTGTAACTATAATAAAAATGAAAAATATTGAAGTAAATCTGCAACTCTCAGAATGTAATGAATAAAAATCACAAAATTGGCACTTTCCTGAACTTTTCACATTTTAAAATCAATATTTTCCTAAATACAAGTTATTCATTTCATTGTCCTCCAAACTTAGTTTCTTTACAGTTACAGTTTATGTCTATTTTCTAGGGGTGTCACGATTTCGATATTTCATCGAAATCGATCGAAGTTATGTCATGGTCTCGAGCCTCAAAGTCAAAAAGAGGATCGACGATCCCTCCCGCAAATGGTGCAGCACACTGTAACTCAAAGAGCAGCTCTTTCTCCAGAGAATGTGGACATTCTCATCTTCTTAAAGAAAAACTTGAAAATATAAAAATAACAGTAAAATAATATGTTAATAGTTTTGGTACCTTAAGGAGCATCTTTCTCTCAGATAAAGTTAATAATATATCTTTATTAAAGAAAAAACTTGTCATTCTCAGGGACCGAAAACGTCTTAAAGTCTTATTTTTCATGTTTAACTGTTATAGTAGGATAGAGTTCAGTTTGTTAAGGCTCTAATTGTTCTATTATTTTATACATGACTGTTCCTGTATTTTTTATTATTTATTTTGTTATGTTGCACATTGCTGTTTTAATAGTGCACACTGCTGCTACCAAAAAAAGCCACTAGATGGCATTACATATATATCTTACTTAAATTATTTAAATGTGACCATTAGTGCCTAATGTGGTGTATTACAGATCACTTGTATCACTTTGCATCACTTATATCAAGCCCACCTTTTGAAATAAGATATCGTAAATTTGATGAATCAAACCAATGACTGACCATAGACTAATCTAAAACTGGCATAGGCCTCTCTGCTGTAGAAAAAAGAACATCAAGAATCAAATCGAATCGTGACCCTAAAATCGGAAATAAAATCGAATCGAGGATTTAGAGAATCATGACACCCTTACTGTTTTCATTTTTTTTTTTTTTTTTTAATTTGCAGCTGATTCCTCTTAAAACTAATCTTAAATTATTAAGTGTATTAAGAGTACAAGACAGCTTCTCCAAGTATTTTTAAGAGTCTCCAAAGCTCTCGAACCTTTCAAAATGTGAATAACTTATTTTACTGCAGAGATAAAGGGATTTGTATCACCTTCACCTGTAGCTCATATACATGTCAAGGATTGTTAGGGGGTTAAAGTGGCTGTAATTTTGAGTGAGTGTGTGTGTGTGTGTGTGTGTGTGTAGGTTGTGGGATTGTATCGTCTCTGTGGATCTGCGGCTGTAAAGAAGGAGCTGCGGGATGCGTTTGAGAAGGACAGTGCTGTCGTCACATTAAATGAAGAACTGTACCCAGACATCAACGTCATCACAGGTCAGAGGTCACATATACACACAAATACACAAATACACAAAAATACACACTTACAAATGATTTTAACTACGCCAAAAAATCTAAAAAAAATTGAATATCATTGAAAAGTTACTTTATTTCAGTAGTTCAGTTCAAAATGTGAAACTCGTATATTTATTTTATTATTGATGATTATGGCTTACCGCCAATGAAAACCCAAAAATATTTTTTTTTAGGAAACTTATATATTAGAATACTAGAATATTATATAAGACCAATTGTTACTTTTGGCAGTACTGTGGGCAGTGTGTCAGGTCCTGCTGGAAAATGAAATCCACATCTCCATAAAAAAGTTGTCAGTAGCAGAGGGAAGCTGTAAGATATGAAGTGCTGTAAGATTTTGTGGGAAAACAAAACTGCACTGACTTTAGACTTGATAATAAAACACAGTGGATCAACACCAGCAGATGACAGACATGTCTCTCCAAACCATCACTGATCATCAGTAAATTTTACATTTCATTTAAAGTAAATCAAGGGAGCAGAGTCTGGAGGAAGAGTGGAGAGACACACAGTCCAAACTGCTCGAGGTCTAGTGTGAAGTTTCCACCAATCAGTGATGGTTTGGAGAGACATGTCATCTGCTGGTGTTGATCCACTGTGTTTTATTATCAAGTCTAAAGTCAGTGCAGTTTTGTTTTCCCACAAAACAACTTTATAGAGATGCAGACACTGATTTTGGGCGTAGCAGAGGGGGAAATTACACACTCAGCCTCATCAACTGTGTGTTTTTTTTTCTTTTCAGGCATTTTGAAGGACTACCTGCGGGAGCTGCCATCAGCGCTAATCACGAGGACCCTGTACGAGGTGGTGCTGGAGGCCATGTGTGTTCGGCCGGCCGGCAGGAACGACAACGACACCCAGAGATCTCAGAGCACCGTCGCCCTCCTGCACTGCCTGCCTGAACCTGAGAGGGTGTGTACCTGTGTCGTGTACTTGTGTCGTGTACTTGTGTCGTGTACCAGTGTCGTGAACCCGTGTCGTGAACCCGTGTCGTGTACCCGTGTCGTGTACTCGTGTCTTATACCTGTGTCGTGTACCTGTGTCGTGTACCTGTGTCGTGTACCTGTGTCGTGTACTCGTGTCTTATACCTGTGTCGTGTACCCGTGTCGTGTACCCGTGTTGTGTACCAGTGTCGTGTACCCGTGTCTGGTTCCTGTGTTGTGTACCAGTGTCGTGTACCCGTGTCTGGTTCCTGTGTTGTGTACCTGTGTCGTGAACCCGTGTCGTGTACCCGTGTCGTGTACCCGTGTCGTGTACCTGTCGTGTACCTGTGTCGTTGAACCCGTGTCGTGTACCTGTGTCGTGTACCTGTGTCGTTGTGTGTATTTTTAAGCCTATTAATATTCAGTATATGGTGTATTTATGTTCTCTCCAGGCCACTCTGTCCTTCTTGCTGGATCACCTGAGTCTGGTGGCCTCCTTCAGTGACTGTAACCTGATGACGTGTCAGAACCTGGCCGTGTGCTTTGGCCCGGTACTGCTGACCCCCACGCAGGAGTCCTGGAGGGCGGGGTTACCGGGCTCCAGCTCAGAGGGTTTTGGGGGTTCTGGGTCCAGCCAGAGTCGCAGCACCAACCACAGTGCGGAGATAGCCAGCGCCGTGGACTTCAAGAGACACATAGAGGCTCTGCACTATCTACTGCAGCTCTGGCCAAGTGAGTTCTCACATATATACACATATATACACATATATATACATATATATTTATACAAACACATACAGCTCTGGAAAAAATTAAGAGAGCACTTCAGTTTCTGAATCAGTTTCTCTGATTTTGCTATTTATAGGTTTATATTTGAGTAAACTACAGACAACATTTCTCCCAAATTCCAAATAAATATATTGTAATTTAAAGCATTTATTTGCTGAAAATAAGAAATTGCTAAAATAATAAATAAAATAAAAAAAAAATAAAAAAAAAATAAATAAAAAAAGAGTTTTCAGACCTCAACAAGTTCATATTCATAAAGTTTTAAGAGTTCAGAAATCAATATTTGGTGGAATAACCCTGGTTTTTAATCACAGTTTTCATGCATCTTGGCATCATGTTCTCCTCCTCCACCAGTCTTACACACTGCTTTTGGATAACTTTATGCTGTTTTACTCCTGGTGCAAAAATTCAAGCAGTTCAGTTTGGTGGTTTGATGGTTTGTGATCATCCATCTTCCTCTTGATTATATTCCAGAGCTTTTCAATTTGGTAAAATCAAAGAAACTCATCATTTTTAAGTGCTCTCTTATTTATTAATTTATTTTTTACCCAGAGCTGTATAAACATATATGCACAAACACATATTCACAAGCACACATTTACACACATACATATATAAACACATATACACATATACATATATACAAACAGATATACACACATACATACACATATACGCGTATATACACACATATATATATATATATATATACACATACATTTTTTGGTATATTTTTTTATGCCTTATATCTTCTGATGATGTTGTGGGTTATGTACCAATACCAAATTGAAAAACTATTTTCTATTTTCATTTTAAACCTTTAAATAAAAAAAAGGCAATTTTTGCTGTTCTTTTTATTTTCAAGAGTAATATATTGTTGCTGTCCTGCAAAAACCATGCACATGTTTATTACTTTTTGACATACTGTGAGTCTGGCAATTGTTCTTTAAATTGCCAAAATATTATACCACCAGATACATGATACAAAATTGCTTGAAATGAAATAGTTTGTACGTTGATCTCCTTTGGCAGTTTTTATAAGGATTAGAAGGTATTTTTTTCTTCTGTAGTAAGTTGCAATTTTGGAGATACAAGTTTATGCATAACTGTAAATGTGAAGGACTTCTGGTGGCGTGGGCTGCATGATATTGTAAACTAGTGCTGTGAGATATGATGATAAATATCGTGGGGACGATAGAAAAGTGTCTATCGTGCTCCTTACCTTCTATCCTATTCTATTCTACAGTAATTTCATCAATTATTCATGCAAATATATAAAGTAGGCTACGATGAAATGTATTGCCGTGGTCACTTTGCATAAACTTGGTTTATATAAGTGATACTAAAATAAAATAATCTCGCAAAAAAAAAAGCTTCATAATGTGTTTTTTTGCGACATGTCGCTGCTTTACGTTATTTGACAGACACTTAAAAAAATGTTAATTGAGTTAATTAAAATACCTGTATCATTTTGAAAAATTTAGCTACTGCATCTACCTCATCTGTTTTTATTTATTTGATACATATATGTTGCTGCACTAAAAGGTAGAAATTCTCATTTGTGAAAGTTGGGTTTAAAGTCACTTTGAAATAAAGTTGAAAAAAGTAAGCAATGCTATTATTTTGTCATATTTTTCGAAGAATAACTGAAAACATACTTAAATGTGGTATATCATGATATATATCGTTATGGTCATATAAAAAAATCCATATCGTGATTTATGATTTTTTTTCCATATCGCCCAGCACTATTGTAAACCAAACACTTGGCATTAGTGCTGGACGATATGGCCAAAATTTTTATCACGATATATTCCTTAATTTCGGTCGATACGATATAATTTCGATATCGACATAAATATTTTGAAGGCCTCAGAAAAACTGCTAAGAATCCCTGCAACGGAAATCTGTACACTAATGTCTGACATTTTAATTAAAGTCTTTAAAGCCTCCTCTCACAAAAACTATATAATACTTTAGAAATAAAAAATGGTCAAAATAAACCAATGATCACTTTTAATTGCTTTTAGCAAAATAAAAACATGACATCCCTGTCAAACACAAGCCTATAACCTAGATACAGTACAGGCCAAAGTTTGGACACACCTTCTTATTCAATGCGTCATGAAATGAAAGAGTCATGAAACTTTTGGCCTGTACTGTACATATTACCAATATAAATAACTTTACATTTACAACGGAGGCAAAGCTTCTTATTCTTCTGTAAACAAATTTAATAGATCAAAACAAAAGTGCTTCACCCGGATAAGGAAAAAAAGCCTTCATATACATAAAAGGAACATGATATCGCAGTCAAATAAGCAAACCTATAGGCTTTTATAACTATAAATAACTTAGATACAACATAAACTACAAAAGTGTTTCAGCCAGAATAAGGAAATTTAGGAGATTTTAAAAGGAGATTTTAGATGGTGACCGGAGCACGGCCGAGTTTCAGCGCGAGAGATTTTAGGGGCCGACCGGAGCGCGGCAGAGCCGTGTTTCTGTAAATAATACATATCGATATGACACAAAAATGATATCACCGTTATTGAAACATTTCTTATCGCGATGAATACCGTTATCGAATTATTGTCCAGGCCTACTTGACATCATGATAATTAGTTTAAAATGAGCCTCTCACTTCTAAATTATAGAAGATCTAGTGCAGAGTGACGGATCTAGCTTCTGTCACTCTCAGTAACCTGAGCGGTTTTTTTTGGTAAATGTGGGTTAATGTTCTCGGTCACGCTTCATGGCTGCTGGTAGTGATGGCAGAATTATGGATAAGATCCCTGTGCTCCTGTATAGTGCACACAGCTGTACTGTAGACTCCACTCACAGCTGTTGAGGATTAGCACGGCAGATCGGTCACACTGTGCTCAGTGTGTTATATGTATATGTGTGTGTGTGTGTGTGTGTTCATGCATTTCCACTTTATCACTTCATAAATATGCATGCTGTTGAAATGTGTTGAATTTGATTCTCTCATCACAGAACCACTATAACACGTTTCTTAGGATGCAGAAAAACAGCAGAATCAGAAACATTGGCCAAGTATTCTCACACATATAAGAGATTTGTGTTGGGTAACAGTAGCTCTAGACACACACATAAACACACACACACACACCTATAAACTTACATGTGCAAAATTGTAATTGGACATGGATTGTGCTTTGGGTGTAACAGCCATGAGTATGTAACATACTGACAGATTACATCCAGAAATGTGGTGTAGTGTTCAACTGTTTATGAGTGTGATGGCGTGTGGGAAGAAGCTATTCCTAAACCTCAGTAGGCTGAAACGCCGCCCTGAGGAAAGACTCTGGAACTGGTGATGACCAGGGTGTGATGGATTAAAGACGATGTTCTCTGCACGCTTCTTGGTTCTGGAGGTGTGCAGATCTGGCTATGTGGGTAGCCTCACACCAATAATGTGACATTATTGTGACAAAACTTTTGTATGACACCTGTGTTCATTTCTGCATACAAAAAGCTGCACATGTTCACAAAATACCAGAAGTTTCAGAAGTGTATTTTAACCTTGAGGCTAATTCTGTTAGCAGTGTCGTAGGTAGCAGAACAAAGTATTCAAGTGTGAAAGTACAGAGCAATTGCAATGCAAAAAATCTTTAAAAAATATAAAAAATATTTTTACTGATGGAACTGGTACTAATTTGTTAAAAGGATGGTAATCATCTATACAGGATTGTAGCTAAGAAAGGTTTGTCTGGAGTTCTCTTGAGTCTCTACACGGATCATCTTCATACTAGGCTACATACGTCTGCTATGTTCTTGCTGGAGTGTGTGGGGGGATTGGGGGCGTGTGCAGGTGTGATGGATCACAGTATAAACCAATAGGGAGTCGGAATGGTATATATATATCTGGATGGAGAGATTTATCTGGATAGGGGTTTTATTGAACGATGAGACTGTAAAGTAAAGAAAACCAACATTTCTACTTTTACTTACTAAAAGTAAGGTAAAAAAAAAAGTATTTGTACTACTTCATTACTTGATGCCTCCGCTGAGATGTAACTGCATGCCGAGTTTTGCTGGAATCTGGGGTGCGTATTTTTATTTTTAATTGAGTGTCAATTAAGTGTCAGCTAATAGTTTCATCCCTGATAATAACAAAATCTTTGTTTTTTTAGTCCCTACAGGTAGACTGATGGACCAATCACCCTACAGTTTTGACGAATCTCCAGTTCCTCTGCATCCTCCATCCCAGAATCCCCTGCAGCGGCGTGCTCAGCGTGTGCCGCTACGCGTGGAGCTGCCGTTACCGCAGGACGTGGTGGTGGTGTCGCGCCGGGGTCGTGGGCGTCTGGAAAGCCCTCCCTGTAACCGCTACGCCGGGGACTGGAGCGTGTGTGGGCGGGACTTCCTGTCCAACGACGATGCGGATTACGACGAGGTGGCCGGCAGTGAGAGCGATGAAGACGTGGAGGAGGAGGAGGACGAGAAGAAGGAGGAGGAGGTGCACTGGGTCTCCTCCGGCGGTTTATATACGGACGACTTCGCTCTGGACTTCGACGCTCCGTTTACCTGCAGGCTGAGTCTGAAAGACTTCGATAATCTGATCTCTGATCTGGAGAGAGAATTAGCCAAACAGATCAATATCTGCCTCTGAGCTCCCGTTCACTCTAAACCCTGCATCTGCTGTGCATTGCATTTTTTATTTGTAGTTTTTGCACTATAAGGCACAATTAAAATCCTTAAATTTTCCTTAAAAATCGTCAGATTGCCTTATAATCCGTATTAAGGAGCAGTAAAGGCGCTCCGCTGAAGTACAGCGTTATAAAAAGGAGTTTCAGTGAAGTTTCTCCATCATCAAGGCTGGAGCAGTATTAGCATTAGCCTCTAACTGCAGCGCTAGCTCTTTCACCATTTAGACGTATTTAAAGTATATCGGACTGTAGCTTGCGTGTTTAACATGTTAAAACAAGCTACGTGGAACGAACCGCTAGCTGATAACACCGCTGCTAACTGCAGCTAGCGCTGCTGCTAACCACGCTGTTGAAAATATTAGAAATCTATCAACCAAATAAACAGTTTTCAGAAGAAAAATCTGCATAGTTTACTGTGCAACACCCTTGTTCCTTACCAGTGTCGCTTAAAATTCGCTTTATAATCTTGTGTGCCTTATGTATGAAAACAGACCAGAAAAATATACGTTCATTAATAGTTACATTGTGTTGTAATTAAGATCTTCCAAAAAAATATCTGTACACTAAAAACACTTCTATTCAGTTCAGAATGGAAAGCTAAGCTTTGTTAGCTAAGATCCCGTATAGATAAATTAGTGCCAGTTCGATCAGTAAAAAGCTTTTAATCCAAAATTGTCTCATGTTTTAGGGAATGTGTGTTTTTTGCAGGGTGCTCTTCTTGGTAGGCTAGAATTGGCCCATCTAGATGATTATCTTAACGTAGCTTAGCTTATTTTAGCTAACCCAGGCCAAATTAGCACCCGTTCCACCAGGGTAATGATTTTTTTAAAAAGCATTTAAACACGCTTTATTTTAGGCTTATGTTTCTTCATTTATGAAAGAGACTAAAATACTGAAAAAAAAAAATGAAATATTTTACAATAGTTAAAAAAGTAAATGTTAAACGTGGATATTCATTGGAAGCGTTCAATTATAATTAGCTTTTTTTAATGTACATTGTTGATATTAGTAGTAAATTGAACCACTATAAGCGAAATTGGACATGTTTATATTTTTATTAGTAGTAAATTGACCCATTGTAAGTAAAATTGGAAATGTTTATATTTTTATTAGTAGTAAATTGACCCATTGTAAGTAAAATTGGATATGTTTATATTTTTCTCAAACATGTTGGTGTATATTTTTACGACAGTCCAGGTTAATGCTTTAAAAAAATTGCTGCGTTTCAAACAGAATTGATGTAAAAGTGTAAGTAGTTAAAAGTAGTTGTCATTAAATAAAAAAAATAAAAACATTAAATGCACAGCAGATGCAGGGAATCCTCCGAGTGATGAAGTGAAAAATGAAGAGAAACCCAAAGAGACTTTTTTTTTTTGTTTTGTTTGTTTATTTGTTTGTTCTGAAGGACGACGATAAGCAGTATTTTTCTGCTTTAGTATATGTGAAGATTATTTAATAATAACACCCCAGAGGGTGTGTATATTTGGTAACTCCAGCCTGTCTGCAGGTCTAAATGCAGATAAAAAAACAACTAAGATTTTTTTTTTGCTCAGTTTTTTTCATAAATTGCCATAATTACCTACTGGTCTGGTTCCTCGTTTTGGTTTAAGAGACCCATCACTGCGAAACAGAACTCGAATTATAATAATAATAATAATAATATAAAAAGTGGCCCAAATTCAGCTCAATTGGAATTCAGTAAAAAACACAGGTCTTAAAAATTAGAATATCATTGAAAAGTTACTTTATGTCAGTAATTCAGTTCAAAATGTGAAACTCATATATTATATAGACGTATGAAACACAGAGTGATCTATTTTAAGTGTTTATTTCTTTTATTGGTGATGATTATGGATTACAGCCAATGAAAACCCAAACATCTGTGTCTCAGAAAATTACAATATTATATAAGACCAATTGGTACTTTTGGCAGTATGGGCAGTGTGCCAAGTCCTGCTGGAAAATGAAATCCTGTGTTTTATTATCAAGTCTAAAGTCAGTGCAGTTTTTTCCCGCAAAATCTTACAGCACAACTTTTATAGAGATGCTGGATTTCATTTTCCAGCAGGAATTGGCACACTGCCCACACTGCTGCCAAAAGTACCAATTGGTCTTAATATATAATATTCAAATTTTCTGACATACTGATTTTTGTGTTTTCATCGGCTTAAAATAGATCACTCACTGTGTTTAATACATCTATATAATATATACGAGTTTCACATTTTGAAGTGAATTACTGACATAAAGTAACTTTTCATTTTTATTCTCATTTTTTAAGATGCACCTGTATCGGATTCAGTTTTTGCTGTTCACACTGCCACACGTGTGTATCACATATATATCACAAATATATTGGATTAGGGCCATTTTTTTTTATATCTTTTTGCAAACAAAGACAATTTATTTACATTAAGCTGCATTAAATTCCACTGCAGTTGCACACTCTCACCAGAGAGGTCTCCAAATCCCCCAAATCTCCCAAAACCACAAAAAACTTACAGACTGTCGCTTTAATATCAGGGAAAATGTGAATAATATACAGAACAGAGCTCAGTACTGAGGGCTGGAGTTTGTTGCCCTGATTTCGGGGCTCGTGCGCTCGAGTATTCCTCCCATTCCCAAGAATGGTCCCATCCCAAGGACATTCCGTTACTGGTCCAGCACCAGCACTTCCAGTTTGCCAGAGAGTCTTAATGCTGGAGATGCTTTCCTGCTCTGCTTCTGCTTCATAAAGCTGCTGCTTTATTGTGGTGTTGACTCGCTGCCTGCGCCAGACAGGCTGAGTAATTCCAACCGTGCTGAAGGTAAACAAGCTCAGGTTACGTAATCTGAGGTCATACAGCACCAGTGCAACAAAAGTTTGGGCACACCTTAAATTCAGTTTTTTTTTTTTTATTATTTTAAAAATATTCTGCATTGTAGATAATTTTAAAGTCATACAAACTATGAATAAAAACAAACCAGAGTATGTTTTATACTTTATTACCTAGATGACAGCTTTGTACATCGTCAGTTTTATGAGGTAGAATCACCTGGAATTCAGGCTTTCAGTTAACAGCTGTGCTGAACTCATCAAGAGTTAATTACTTGAATTGATTGTTTCTTAAAAAGTGTTTAAGAGCATCAGTTAAAGTAAAGTAGTGAGGAGGTAGAGTTGGGCCCAATCCCATTTCACCCCTTGGCCCTACCCCTTCTTTTTGAGTGTGCCCCTTCCAATTGGAACAGAGTTAGAAGGGTAAGGGGTTAAAACCCTTCAAGCACCCGATAGATACGTCATCAGGAGCGCTTCAGTAAAGTTCAGTAACCTAACTGTTGCTGCAGGTTAACTAGTTAACTTTTTTTTTTATATATATAATTTTATTTCAAATTTTTCCCTTTTTCTCCCCAATTTACACGGCCAATTACCCAACCCACTCATTAGGACTCCCCCTATCACTAGTGATGCCCCAACACACCAGGAGGGTGAAGACCAACATATGCTTCCTCTGATACATGTGAAGTCAGACTCCGCCTCTTTTTATTGCCGAGTAGCATCACAGCGCTAACGCTCGGAGGAAAGTGCAGCGGCTCGGTTCTGATACATCAGCTCACAGACGCAGCCCTGTGCTGATCAACATCACCCTAGGAGTGATGTGGGGAGAGAGCGCCATCTACCCACCCGGAGGGAGCAGGGCCAATGCTGCATGAGCGGGTGTTCTAACCTGTGACTTCCGGCTCATAGTGGCAGCGCTTTAGACCGCTGGACCACTCGGTGCCCTACTAGTTAACTTGAGGGTGTATTTTATTGTATGTTTTTCAGAAAGGAGGGAGATTAAGTGCAGAAATTAATTATTATTATCCATTCCTTAATTCCTCTGTGATAGGAAGCTGAAATTAGCTTTGATTAGCTTAGATTAGCTTTTATTTTATTTTATTTTTCCGTTCTGTTTCTAAAATGCTGCAGCCCCTGTCGTCTGTTGCACCATTTGAGGTGGAAGGGAAAAGTTAGATGAGCTAGCTAGCTACTGAGAGTTCTGAAACTCCTAGCGATATTTTTTATGCTTGTTATGAAGAATTGGGCCAAAAATCATTGCAAATAAACATTAAAACAATGGTAAAATATTGCTAATCATCATTTTTACAAAAAAAAAAATCCCCTTACATTTCACCATCTTACCAGTGATTCTCATATCCTGAATTTTGAAGCGTGCCTCTGAAAAAAAAGGGGTGGGAGTAAGTGGTAGGGCCAAGGGGTGAAATGGGATTGGGCCTTGGTATACAGTGAATAGTCCTATTTGAGTAATATGGAAAGAACGACAAAGGTCAGTCAAATCGAAAGTCAATTTCAAGAACTTTAAAGGAAGTATCCTCAAGTGCATTCGCAAAAAAGACCATCAAAAATGTTATAATGATGAAACTGGCACTAATCAGGACCGCCCCAAGCAAGGACAGGAGTTACCAGCCTCAGAAACCACAAGTTAACAGAACCACAGATAAGAGTATTTTTGTTTGTTTTTAACACTTTTAAGTTACTTGATAAGTTACTACATGATTCCTTATGTGTTCCTTCATAGTCTGAATCACTTCACTATTCATTTATAATGCAGGAAATAAATAAAATATAATAAAAACCATGAATGAGAAAGGTGTGTCCAAACTTTTGACTGGTACTGCACTCGTGATAAATGTATTAAATGAAGACGTTTGTTTTCTAATCTCTCTAAAAACTCGCTTACAGACCAAAGACACACGTGATAGTTCTATTGCACTTCTGTATTATACTTTTGCATATAAATATAAAATGATTGTTGTTTTTGCTGCTTATTTTGTTGAGATTGCAGTACGCTGCGGTGTTGCCGTTTCTGGCGTAGCACTGTTCATTTATTGTAGCACGGTACAGATACAGATATTTACCCAACTGTGATATTTGATATTTTAATATTTGATACACAAGTGGAATTCAAAGGCCATAACTAAGCCAGAGTGCTTTATATATGCAAAGCGATTTAATCTTATTATTGTTTTATACTTTTTTGTTTTGTCATATAAACAGTATTAATATTTTATATTGCACATTTACAGCCAGCACTTATTATTGTTTTTTTCTGTACTATGCATTTGTACTAGTGTAAAAAAAAATTAAAAAACACTTATTTGTGTGAATTGGTACCTTTATGTACCCTTCAGTGTTAACCAGCGAAATTCAATCCAAAATAAAAGCACAGTATTACAGTCTCTAATGCCTTTTCTTTATTATACTCACACACTTATACTGGAATTATGATATTGTTATATTAAAGTGGAATTATGCTACACTGTAAAACCCAATAAGTTGACCAAACTCAAAACCTTTTTTGTAACCGATTACCTAATGCAGGGGTGTCCAAACTTTTTTTTGTTGGGGGCCTGAAGGAGAACTATATTTGAAGTCACGGGCCACAGACTCTGTAATAAAACAAATAATGAAATATACCACTTTAAATAATACATTTTCCTGATTACTTTCATTTACACACCATTTTACTTGACTTACTATCTTTATCTATCTTTGACAGTGTTGTGTAAACTAAGATTTTTCAAATTGATGTTTAATTTCATGATGTCTCTTAACATTAAACTCCTTAATTACTGCAACTTTTAGACTCTTTGGCCCGTTTTTCTGCGCTAGAAATGCGCACCCTCTCCGCTTTTAGACTCTTTTGCCCCGTTTTTCTGCGCTAGAAATGCGCACCCTCTACGCTTTTAGACTCTTTGTCCCGTTTTTCTGCGCTAGAAATGCGCACTCTCTCCGCTTATAGACTCTTTGTCCCGTTTTTCTGCGCTAGAAATGCGCACCCTCTCCGCTTATAGACTCTTTGGCACGTTTTTCTGCGCTAGAAATGCGCACTCTCTCCGCTTTTAGACTCTTTGGCCCGTTTCTGACACCTAGCGTTCAAACTTTGAATCTCACATTATAAAAACCTGCTTAACAGCGGGCCAACTTTCATTCTATTTCTAAAATACCTTGCGGGCCGCTCCAAAAAAGGAAACGGGCCGCAAATGACCCGCGGGCCGTAGTTTGGACACCCCTGACCTAATACATTTTAAGTTAATGTAATATCATTTTTAAGAACACTGAACTTAACAAACACATTTAAATTTACATTTAAATTAAGATTTTTCTGAACTTATATATTTTATTTACTGGAGTACTGTATGTTACATTGGTTTTAGTAAGAATAACATAATTAATATAATTTCCGCCAACTTGACCAGAACACAAAATATACGATAGTATTATTATTATTATTATTATTTGTATTATTTATATCAATTGCTTTGCATAATAATTCTACTTTGAATGTGATGGTAAGGTAAATAAAAATGGTAGGTTTGTATTTGGTCTTCTTTTTGATTTCATTTAACTATTTATTTTTAAATACTCATAGAAAAGAACATGAAGAAAGAACGTTTTAAGAATTAACCGTATTAAGAGCACAGCCATATGCACATGGCAACCGAAAAGATTTGACCAAAAATGTAAATTAAACATATTTTGTTATAGTAAATAAGATTAAATAAGAACAACGATTCTTTTAAGGAGCGGCACACTCTGGCAGAGTGTCCAGAGCCAGCAGGGAGCCGACGTACGACAGGTTTAAGTTCATTTTTACGCTGATTCTTACTGCTCGTTCGGCATCACTTATTATGTTTAGGTATCAATTTTGTCTTCAAAATCTGCCTGTTTTCCAGCTGAATATACAAGTGGTACAGGGCTAGCATTGTAACATTAGTAGCATTTATTTATTTATTTTTTTCATTAGATTTAAATGCCTACATCTGACCAGAGTAGTACTGCTTAACTAAATTTGTTAAAGTAATAGCACTGCTGAGGTAAATTTATGACGAAAAAAGCATGGCTAATGTACATATATGATTAGAATGGCACTGATAAATATTTCAGTAATTTAGTTCAAAATGTGAAACTCATATATAGCTGTATTACACACAGAGTGATCTATTTTAAAATATTATTACTTTTATTGTTGTTGATGATTACGGTTTACAGCCAATAAAAACCCACAAATCAGTGTCTCAGAAAATTTGAATATTACATAAGACCAATTGGTACTTTTGGCAGTGCTGTGGGCAGTGTGCCAAGTCCTGCTGGAAAATGAAATCTGCATCTCTATAAAAGTTGTCAGCAGAGGGAAGCATGAAGTGATGAAGTGTCATCTGCGGATGTTGGTCCACTGTGTTATATCAAGTCCAATATCAGTGCAGTGTTTTCGTGTAAAATCTGTTGTCTCTGCTGACAACTTTAATAGAGATGCAGATTTCATTTTCCAGCAGGACTTGGCACACTGCCCACACTGCCAAAAGTACCAGTTGGTCTTTAAATGTTTTAATACATCTATATAATATATGAGTTTCACATTTTGAACTGAACTATTGAAATAAAGTAACATGGATGGATGGATGGATGGATGGATTATAAACAGAAATAAAAGTAGTCTGAAGGGAATCTGTTACACTCATTCTGCTGCTGGACAAACCTGCACTCGAAGAGAGGCAGAATTCAACACAACACTTGGAAAGTCAACTCTCCGAAACTTATAACATTTCACAAACCAATCAGTGTGAAGTATAGAGAGACTCCGCCCACATAGGTGATGATGACAGGATGTAGTAAAGTTGTTTAGTGCACTTAGTCACTAAACTTCAGTGTGAAACTGAAACTACATGTGCAGAATACAGTGTAACACACAAATAAAGCTTGGTTCAGACTCTGGTCTGGACTTTAGGGTGTAAAAAACGCCCAAATTGTCTTTAAATCCTCCCTATATGAGAGTTTTTGAGCTCTAGCGTGATTTTTCTGAGCAGCATGGCAGTTTTTTGTAAGTGTGAACATTCTCTTTCCCCTTTGCCTTTAAACAAATGGGCTTCTGAAGTGTTTGTGTACCCAGACCCTTAAATATCTGGGATTCCGGAAGTGTCGGCTCTCTGTTTGGACATTCTTCACATATATCTTCAGTAAGTTCAGCCAGAGGCCTGCTCGTTCCGTCTAAGACCAGGACTGTCTCGCTGTGTTTTCTGTGCTTCTATAATAATAATAATGCTCTTTTCTTTTCATATGACAAAACAACATGAAGCTATAAAAAACATTTATTTAAAAATAGCTATTAAAATAGTACAAAATGTGGTAAACGAAGGTTAATTAAAGAAATTAACTTAGAAAAAACTGTGCTATTTATGTGTGAAGTAAATGAAAAAAAGGTCTATCCTCCATCCCCCCCCCCCCCCCGCCCCACCCCCACATTTGCTTAAAACCTTTGAACATTGATGAAACACTGGAGAGAGAGAGTCCACTAGTCCAGTAAAGGATGAGCAAAGGAGGTCCTTCTCACCACTCTCCTGCAGGGGGCGACAGACACACATATTATATATATTTATATTTTATATTATATATTTTTTTTATTATATTGATTTAATTATTTATCTTTTACCTGTCAATCGAAGATACAATATGCTCATAACATCCCATGACAATTTTTATATTAAAATATTTTCTCATTTCTCAACACAGAACAATATACATTTTTCAGCATCATATAAACATAAACATTTAAACTCCAGTTTTAAACACTTTTTAACATGCACTGGATATATCTCAAGCATCAGTTCACCAACCAATCAGCTCACAGTATTATACAGATCATTTTAAAGGTTTTGCTGAAATACTTTATTCTACTTTCTAAAATTTAGACAAGTAATTAGTTATTATTTTTAATTTAATCTGTTCACTCCCTTTCTCGCTCATGCCTCACTCTAACTTGCTGTACCTTGTACTACATCACTCTACCTCTATTCGCCTAGCACATCCTCACTCTACCTCACTCTACCTCACTCTGACTCTACCATGCGTTACCTTGTTCTACCTAACTGTACCTCACTCTACTCCAAACAACTTCACTCTACCTTACTCTTAATTGTCCTACTTCACTCTACCTCACTCTACTTTGCTCTACCTCACACTGTCTCACTCTACCTCACTCTAATTCACTCTACCCCACTTTAAATTATCCTACCATACTCAACTTTGCACTACCTCACTCTGCCCCACTCTACCTCACTCTGCTTTGCTCTGTCTCACTCTAAATTGTCCTACCTCTCTCTGCACCACTCTACCTCACTCTGCTTTGTTCTACCTTAACTTGTCTCACTCTACCTCACTCTACTTTGCTCTACCTCACTCTACTTTGCTCTACCTCACTCTACTTTGTTCTACCTCACTCTGTCTGACTCTACCTTACTCTACCTAACTATAAATTATCCTCCCTCACTCTACTTTGCTCTACCTCACTCTCTTAATCTACCTCACTCTACTTTGCTCTACCTCACTCTCTCACACTCTACCTCACTCTACTTTGCTCTACCTCACTCTCTCACACTCTATCTTGCTCTACTTTGCTCTACATCACTCTGTTTCTCTCTACCTCACTCTTCCTCTCTCTACCCTCACTCTACTTCACTCTGTTTTGCTCTACCTCACTCTGTCTCACTCTACCCCACTTTACTTTGCTCTACCTCACTCTAAATTGTCCTACCTCATTCTACTTTGCTCTACTTCACTTTAAATTGTCTGACCTCACTCAACTTTCCTCTACCTCACTCGGTCTCACTCTATCTCACTCTACTTTGTCTTACCTCACTTGAAATGGCCCTATCTCACTCTACTTTGCTCTACCCCTCTTTACCGCACTCTACCTGGCTCTACCTCACTCTAAATGATCCATTTTTAGTCTACCTCTTTGCTCTGCCTCATTTTGTCTCACTCTAATTCTCTCGACTTAGTCTTACTTCACTCTACTTTGCTCTACCCCTCTTTACCTCACTCTGTCTCACTCTACCGCTCTCTACTTCACTCTTCATTGATTTGCCTCACTCTAAAATGCTCTACCTCGCTCTACCTCCAGCCTTGTTATGTCAAGTAGCCAGCATGTAAATGTATTAACCTTATGGAGTTTGACTCTTTTATTTTTTTAGTTATAATCACTTGTTTCGGTGCCGGTTGCAGCCGTGCTGTAAAATGTTTAGCCACTCTGACTAAAGCCTAATTTATACTTGTGCGTCGAACCTACGCTGTAGCCTACGTGTATCCAGCTAAGCAGCGGAGCACGTTTATACTTCTGTGTGCGTGTATCAGCGGCTCTGCGACGCTCTGCAGTTTAAATTGCGAGGGAGGGAATGTGTAGGAGGGGACATGAGGCTGCGGCTGTTCATGTAGCGCGATGCATAGTTACATACCCTACGGCGTAGGGTACGCGACAATGCGCAGGCTATGGTGTAGGTTCGACGCAGATGTATAAATTGGCCTTAAGTGTTCTGCCGGAACATAAAGTCAGTGTATATTCTTTATTATAAAACTGTATATGTGCTCAGACTGAGATTTAATATGCTTCAAATGTCCTGTCCTTCAAATTTGTGGTTTTAGCCAATAGAATGCACTCAGTGCCCTTGCATGACTCACGGGTAAAGCACTTACACAGGTTTAAGCTTCTGAGAATTGATGAATACATCCTGCCTCTGAGTGGACTGCAGGACGCTTGTTGTGGAATTCTTTGGTTTGAGTTGGATCTTTATGCCAACCCTAAAAAGACAGAACAGGTGAGTCAGTTATGCTAATGATGGGCTTATGCTTGTATCTGCTCCTTTTTATTAGATACATTTACCTTATACCTACACTCATTAGCAATTCCATCAAAATCAGCAAAATCATAATTTACACTTTAAGGTAAAAGCACAATTAAAGCCCATCTGTTACTCTACTCTACCTATTTTTCTACCTTCAGATTGTGGATGTTGTCTACAAATGAAAAGATCAATAGGCTATGTATCAATATTGGACAAATGTTTGCCAAAATATATGAAACAGGCTGATATTTTTCATCTCTGAGGAGAGCTCTGTGTCATCTCTGAGTTTCCTCTCAGGTGTGTTATTGTTTACATCAGCTCAGAGCCTGATATCAACACATGGGCTTTTAAACAATGTTTAGAATCATTGATTCGAATCTGCACTCTATTTGTGATCCGATTTTCTCAAAGTGTCCAAATACATCAGTATTGAGATATTTAGGCAGGTATTGTATTAGAAATCACTACCTAAAAGACAATACTTTACTTTGTAGCAAGTGATTGGCCACTAAACACTGATTGGTCCATCTTTAATGTCGTCACAAAGCAGCTTCATGGAGATTTAAGCCTCCAGTTTAAGCCTCTTTTGAGCACAAAGACATGTTTCCCACCTCTGTTTTTTCCGTTCCAGAGATTTCTGCGTAGCAGAAGACAGGCCTTGCTGGTCCAGTGGGCTCTTAGATTTCTCCTATGGATACAGAAATGAACATTTATTTAATTAAAAACTCACTTTCTTCTTCTTTTTTTTTTTTTATTTTTTTTTTTTAGACCTTTCGTTAATCTGCAGTACCGAGACATTTTGGCCGATACCTTTTTGGTATCGAATTTCGATACCCAGCTCTAGCTGTAGGTCCTGTTAGGATCCTATTAACTCCTGAACTTTGTGCCTGTTGAAAGCTTTCATGCCAGGGTTCGGCAATAGACATTGAAGCATGAAACATCTGGCCTGTGTTTGAAATATAGCTTCTCTGGTGAGCTTTTGTTTACACTCCTCCCCTGTCTCTCTCTCTGTCGCGCTCGGCATGACTTTAGTTTTCACTCTTTCTCGTTTTTTTGTCAGTTTTTGGGCTCCTATCTCCTTATAAGCCGTGTCCCAATTCACTAGACGTGGCAGCGGTAGTGTATTGGACCACAACCCTGACGATCCCGCATGAAGAGCGGTTTGTTTATTTATTTATTTATTCCTTTTTTGGGGGGGGGGTTTACCTGCTTTGAGATCAACTGTTCTGCAATTGGGTTCAACAACCCTCTGGGCTGGAGAGCTACTAGTCTGTAGCACTCCATCCCATCATTACACTTAATTTCCAAAACAGATTTTTTTTTGTGGCCATGTAATGGCTTGGAAAATATCTGGCCCAAGGTCAAACTTAGCTTTGGCATCTTTTTAGCTTAGATTTGAGTTTTGGAATCAGGAAAGACTTTAAATCAGAGTTTTAATCTTATTTTCTGTGCATCCTTTACACAACAGCTTTAATGCATGGTTTAAATGGATGAAGCCAGCGGATGAAGTGTTTCTGTACCTTTTCTTGGTGTCTCCTTGTGTTGCGTAGCTCCCGGTCCTGCTGCAGCAGAGCTAGTCTGCTTCTCAGAGGCCAAACAAAGAAGATCTCATGGACTTTAGACAAAGCTGCACGCAACTATAGAGACACACAAACAAATACATATTCACTTAACCATTTAATATCAAACATCAAAAACGCTATGATGAAACTGGCACTCATCAGCACGGGTACAGGAAAGGAAGAACATGGATTACCTCTGAAAGCGCAAGTAAAGTATAGGTACAGACTGCATGTGTATATAAGAATACATGTGCACATCTGAGATGTGTGTGTGTGTGTGTGTGTGTGTGTGGTGTGTTACCTGTGCTCTGACTCTGTGTTGAAGAGAAAGGTCCTGTGGGGTAAAGGAGGCTCTTCTTTGCTGGGCATCAGCCTGGAAACAACGATTTAACTCCATCGAATCCTGAACACACAAATAAATACAGTTCATTACTGTGATATTAACACATTTTAAGTGTACACTTTCTAAATACCCTATATGACCTTTGCCTAGTGAGAAATTTCATTCAGAAATAGAGCTGCACGATATTGGAAACATTTTACATTGCAAATTTTCTTTTTTCTTCGATATATATCGCCCATGATGTCACCAGCCCCGCCCCCACCCGCGCACTGTCTCACGCCTGGACAAATCAAGAGCTGAGTCAGCGCAGAGCTCTCAAAACCCGAAAAAAACAGCAAAACAACAGTAATCTTCCCTTTAATCAGTATTTAAATGGCTTTTTAAAAGGTAAATAAGAGCGTTTGTTTTTCTGGGATTAAAAGCGTGAATTCAGCTGTAACTGGAAATATCTGCGCTGCAAAACTGTGCTGGACTGAGGAGCACAGCTTTCAACACATGCTCAACTTTACAAGCACGTGCCCAACCATGTGAATGGAGGCCATGCGTACGGTTACCTTGTGTTTACTCCCGGTGTGTAATTGGGTGTACCTGTATAGTTTTGCGCAGGTGTTTGATTTTCTCAGTATGAAGGAGTCTGCGTGTGAGGAAGCCTCGGGCCAAAGCGGTCAGGTAACACATCGCCTTCTGCTGATCTGTGGATACACCAGATACTTTAAAAGTATTGAATGAAGCACCATCATTTCAGAGACTGGAATTAGGCATCTGCTCCAGAGAATCATTTAGGGAACTGAACCAGCACGGTTGCAACTTAAAGTTTGGACACACCTCAAATTTATTATTTTTTCATTATTATATATATTAAAATGTTCTGCATTGTAGATTAATACTATCCAAGTCATCCAAAAAGCTACAAAGTGTTCAACAAACCAGAATATGTTTTATATTTTAGCACCTCTTGCTTTGCACATCTCGGCTTTATGAGGTAGAGTCACCTGGAATTCAGGCTTTCAGTTAACAGCTGTGCTGAACTCATCAAGATTTAATTACTTGAATTTATTGTCTCTTAATAAAGTGTTTGAGAGCATCAGTTATAAAGTAGTGAAGAGGTAGAGTTACAGGTATACAGTGAATAGTGAATATTTGAGCATCCTCAATACAGTCAAAAACGTAAAAATGATGGAACTGGCTCTCATTAGGACCGACCCAGAAAAGAATAGAAGAGCAAGAGTTCCTTCTGCTGCACAAGATAAGTTAAAAGCTCCCCAGATAACAGCACCTATTTTGGTTTGTTTAACACTCTTAAGTTACTACATGAGTCTGGATCATCTTACTATTCATTTACTATGTAGAAAAAAAAAAAAAACATTTAATGAGAAGCTGTCTTAAATTGCATAGTTTACATTTATGGTTACAATTACCATACATAAATAGAAATTCTCAAAATAGCTAAAAAAAAAAATACATTTGTTAATATAAAGCTATCATGAAGCTTCTGAGAGATTCTGATAGGACTGCAGGGGAGATAAAATGCATGGGATTGGTACTGACCTCTATCCTGAAGTGTATTACTGGTTTTATGCCCCTGGGTCTTCTGGTCCTCTGGGGAGAGCTGTGGTCTCCCTGTGAACTCCAGTCTGCGTTGGAGGGGTGCAGTAAAGGGTCTGGAACCTGATCCGACGTGGGGCCTGAGGATGTTGGGAGCTGGACTCTCCACATCGTAGGACTGGTTGAGTGGAGCTGGTGGGGAACGCTGGAACGGGGAACTGTGGTTCAGTGTGCTGGTCTCTATGGGTGTGGTGGGTCTTGTGGTGATATGATGGTCAGTGGGGGTGGAGGTCTTAGGCATAGGCGGCGTTTGACTGCCTAACTCAGGGCAACTGCAGTTCCAGTCTCCTCCAGTAGGGGGAGGATAATCAGGAGCATGGGATTCAGACTGGACTGGCATTGTCTTGTTGAGCTCCAGTTCAGTGACAGGGACTGAGATGAGGATGTTGCTTGAAGATGCCAGAGCTGGTTTTCGTAAGCGGTGGGTGATGGGGTTGCAGCTGGGCAGGGGGCTCGGCAACTGGGCGTAGGAACCCGTAAGACTGGCACACAGCGAAAGACTACCCAATGGAGAGTCACATGACTCAACAGAACATCGAATAGAGGTATTCCTAGACTTCACCACAAGAGGGCGCTCTGGTGTGAGGCTCTCGTTCTCCTTATCAGACAGGGTATCTTCTCCAGCTTTATTCTCACCATCTTTATAAGCATCTCCAGAATAGCTCGGCTGTGTTCTTGTTTCACTCGTCTTTTCTCCACTCTTCTCCACTCTCTCCATCCGACTGTTTAGAAGTCTGAGGGTCTCTCTTCGCCAAGCGCTGGAGACCCTGCAGGGCGCCAGGTCTTCAGCGACTGTTTTCCTGAGGTTTAGATCCTGAGGGTCTGGAGGAGAGCCGATAGCACCCTGCTCTGCTTCACAGTGAGACGTATTTTGCACCTTTAGAAACATTTTGTTGAGGTCAGTACAGTGTTAGATTTTGGGGTTAATATATGGGTGTTTTCTCTGAATATGGTAAGGGTATGAAGAGGATTTAGTGCCAAATTGAAAAGCAAACAGTACCCTGGAAAAATGTAAATGCAATCCACAAAATGCTTTTTTTATTAGCATACAGGGCAGTTTCTCAGCCCTGCCTCAAGTTCAGTAGTTGGTTCTGATTGGACAGTGATTACATTTCATTTTGGCACAAATTCCCCACTGCTCCTAGACGAAATGCAATCCTGTGCATATTGATTTGCTTTTGAACCTCCGTAGCCAGCGCCACACAGTGGAACACAATGGTATTGAGCTATTTGCATTTTAAGGAAGTTTGTGTGCAATTCTGAAAATGTAAATTCTTGTTAAACATTTTTTAATGAAGAGATCAAGTGCAGTAAAATGTAATGTAATAGTGGTTTGCATTTGCATTTGATTTTTGTACATATTCTGCATGTTAGTGATTAAAAATAAAAAAGCAATGCATCTCGTGGATTACATTTACATTCTTCCACAGTAGTGTTTGCATTTCAATTTGGCTCTAATTTCTATCTGTATAAGTTTATTTCTGAGTCTGATGATTACAGTGAGATTAGCTTAGTGTTGAGTCTGATAGTTATGATGCTGAGATTAGTTTTGTATTGAGTCTGATATTTATGATGTAAAAGTTGTGCTGAGTCTGATTATGGTGTTAAGTAGAGTGCACTGTTGGGTTTGTTCTGTTTAGTTGTAGTGTTTATATGTGGTGACTGTGTTGTGGGTTTAAAGTAATGATGAGTGTGAAGAGTCTGATGTTGATGTTATGTTTTGAGTATATTATCATTTTGAGTCTGATGATTATGGTATTGAGAATACTGTGGTGTTGAATCTGATGATTATGGTGTTGAGTATACTGTCATATTGAGTCTGATGATTATGGTGTTAAGTCTGATTATTATGGTGTTAAGTCTGATGATTATGGTGTGGAATCTGATGATTATGGTGTTGAGTATATTGTCATATTGAGTATGATGACTATGGTATTAAGTATATTGATGTATTGAGTATGATGATTATGGTGTTGAGTATATTGTGATGTTGAGTCTGATGATTATGGTGTTGAGTCTGATGAGTATGGTGTTGAGTATATTGTCATACTGAGTATGATGATTGTGGTGTTGAGTATATTGTGGCCTTGAGTCTGATGATTGTGGTGTTGACTATGATGATTGTGGTGTTTAGTATATTTTCATATTAAGTATGATGATTATGGTGTTGAGTATATTGTGATGTTAAGTCTGATGATTATGGTGTTGAGTCTGATGAGTATGGTGTTGAGTATATTGTCATATTAAGTATGATGATTATGGTGTTGAGTATATTGTGATGTTAAGTCTGATTATTATGGTGTTAAATATGTTGTTAAATATGAGTCTGATGAGTATGGTGTTAAGCCTGATGATTATGGTGTTGAGTCTGATGATTATGGTGTTAAGCATAAAGATTATGGCGTTGAGTCTGATGATTATACTGTTAAGCCTGATGGTTATGGTGTTGAGTCTGATGATTATGGTGTTAAGCCTGATGGTTATGGTGTTGAGCATAAAGATTATGGTGTTGAGTATAATGTCATATTAAGTCTAATTATTATGGTGTTAGGTATATTGTCATATTGAGTCTGATGATTGTGGTGTTGAGTCTGCTGATTATGTTGATTAGTATATTGTGGCACTGAGTCTAATGATTGTAGTGTTGAGTCTGATGATTATGTTGATTAGTATATTGTGGCATTGAGTCTGATGATTGTGGTGTTGAGTCTGGTGATTATGTTGATTAGTATATTGTGGCATTGAGTCTGCTGATTGTAGTGTTGAGTCTGATGATTATGTTGATTAGTATATTGTGGCATTGAGTCTGATGATTGTGGTCTTGAGTCTGATGATTATGTTGATTAGTATATTGTGGCATTGAGTCTGATGATTGTGGTGTTGAGTCTGGTGATTATGTTGATTAGTATATTGTGGCATTGAGTCTGATGATTGTGGTCTTGAGAATGATTAGCATGGTGTTGAGTATATTGTGGTGTTGAGTCTGATGATTATGTTGTGGGTTTGATATACAGTTAAGTCTGATGATTGTCGTTTTGAGTTCAGTTGTAGGGTTAAATCCAGGGATGATGTGGGTTTACTGCATATAAGTCTGATGATTATGTCGTTGAGTATATTGTGGTGTTGAGTGTGATGATTATGGTGTTGAGTAGAGTGCACTGTTACCTGTAAGTGGTTGAGGACGTCCTGGGCTCGTTCCAGCAGAGAGCTGGTTCTCAGTGTATGTCTCTCGCTCTCTCTCTCCATCGCTTTCTGCCTTTGTTTAGCCATTTCTACACGCTGCTCTTCGCTTAGCTACACACACACACACACACACACACACACACACACACACAGAGTTTCACAGTTTGGCACAACTGATCCGATTTCTTCAAGATTGTACACTCTTTAAAAGTCTTAATTATAGAGAAATGCTTCAATTCTCCTTTTATGTTCACTTTATGTGGGAATTTTTGATATAGATATAGATAGATATAACCACAATGATAATAAACGTACATAATGATTAATTTAATTAATTTAGCAACACAACACAGAAAGATCTCAGTGTTTAGAAGCTCCATTTAACTTTTAAACACCACAGTCTGCAGAACGGGAGCTGCGTCTGTGGTTGAAAGAGCTCAATTTTAAATATGCACCCGAATGCACACTGTTTCTACGCATTGGCGTAGAAACCGGGGAGAAATAGGTGGATTTCTCCCCCCCCAAAAATTGTTTTAAAATAAACATTTATTTTGAAACTATTGATATCTAAGTGACCTGTTTCTTGTTTCTTTTTCCTTATTTCTTATGATTCAGCGTAGTTTAGAACATCATCTTAAGTATTTCCATTTTCTAAGTAAAGTTAAAGCCATGAAGACGTGAGAGCACGCTTCCGAGAGAGGGTGCTTTTCCTGGCGGGGGTGCTGAATTCAGCACAACACCGGCTTTACACGCGAGGTCAGTGATGAGAGCAATGAATCGCAACAATGACAATATACTGCAATATAAATAATTTTGGGTAATGTCTTGTTCTGCGAACAGACAGGGACGGTTTGGGTTATCTACCCAAAATAAGGTTATATTAACTGCTGCAAAAAATCTTTATGAAACGTAAAGTAAAACATTATTTTTAATAAAAGAACTGCATCGTAAGAAATACTCTCAGTAGACAAAATTTAAAACACAGGACCCAAAGCTACTGAGTGTATGGATAGTATAGTAAGCATACAACAGAATTAACATGCCAATACATAATAATAATACTAAATCTGTTATATTGTTTTAAATATTAGGTGAAAACTGATCAGTTTTTGTCGTGTATGTATATAATTCAGACATTGAATGCATATTTTTTTCTAACAGCAGTAAATGTAATGTGGAGTAGGGCTGTGCCATATCGTATCGTACCCGATAATATCGTCAAAATTTTGAAATATCGTGAACGATATTATACCCTAAAATATCGTGCCATATCACCCACCCCATTTCCCATTATATATCTACTAGAGACAGATTATATCTGTCCAGTATCATTTACTTTACTGTAATCCTGGATATATGGAGATATTTGGAGTGCATTATTATTAGTATCATGACATTCTGGATCACTGACTTCTGTTACAAATCTGATCAAATTCAAGGATTCAAGGAGGATTCAAGGAGATTTTATTGTCATTCGCATCACATGTGGTACATGAGGTGGAACGAAATTGTGATCTCACGATCCAGTTTTACACCCAAAGAGCTGTTATTAATAGATATATAGATAAAAAAAGAATACAATAAAAGAAATAGAATATACAAAATAGATAGATAAATATCCCAAGAATAAAAAAAATAAATAGAGAGTAGAAGAGTAGAAGGTTCTTAGGGGTGTGCAGTATTATATTGTATGTTATAATAAAATATATATATTTAATATATATATATATATATATATATATATATATATATATATATATATATATATATATATATATATATATATATATAATATATATAATATATATATATATAATATATATTTAATATATAAATATATATATTTATATATATTTTTTTCTTGCAGTGTATAGTGTATTTGTGATATATATTTTTTAAGTGTTTTGTCATATCGCCAAGAGTATCGTTATCGCGAAAATACCATGAAATATCGTGATATTATTTTAGGGCCATATCGCCCACCCCTAATGTGGAGTAACATATTTGGATTTTAAAGTGAGCTTTGGTTTGATTTAACTTATAATAAACAAAAGTACAGAACAAAAATATTTAAAAAAAAAAAGTATTTTGTTTTGCAAAACGCAAATTAATTTTATGGATAAAAACAACCACTTGGGTAATAAATAATATAATACAGGCAGATGATAAATCCTGCATCTAACAAGGATTTATCATCTTTCTGTATATTGTTGGGAAACGTACTCAGGATTTTATGGGAAAAAAAAACAACCGCTTGGGTTAAGTAGTTCTGCCAGCATTTCCTATTATTTAATATTGAGTTTTATATTGTTGAGGAGCCGTCTGAGTGCACTCTTCCCCGGAGAGCAGCTTTCCTTTAGATGAACTGGGAGGTTTTTAAGTAAGAACTCCTCTGTTTTAATTGGAGAAAAACTCTTACTGCCCACTCCAGAACTCCCACTGTGCTTCTTATTGTGAACGTTCGGCTGAGCACTTTATTCTGTTTGGTAGTTTCTGAACCCAGTTGTGTTCCTGACTCAGGTCCGGTACAAAGGAACAGAACAGAAGCCTGTTTTTTTTTTAAGATATAAAAATATTTTTTTATGCCATCCAGACCTGTTTGTCCATAGAGCAGGTCCTAAAAGGTTTAACCCTTTCACTCCTGTTTAACTTTGTATGGTAAAGCACATTTGAGTCACGCAGTGTAGGGCTCTAATACTTTTGCAATGCGAATAACATGGAAGAAACCATAAATAATGTGCATAGGACAGGATGCCAAGTGGTTCAGTGGTCTAAAATGCTGCCACTATGATCGGGAGATAGCTGGCTTGAATCCTGGTCATGCAACTTGCCATCAGCTGGCAGAGCCCAGAGAGAGCACAGTTGGTCTTGCTCTCTCTGGGTGGGTACAGTAGATGGCGCTCTTTCCCCTCATCACTCCTAGGGTGATGAGGACCAGCACAAGGCTGCGTCTGTGAGCTGATGTATCAGAACTGAGTCGCTGCGCTTTACTATCTAACTAATTCACTAATTAACTTACTAACCCACTAATTAATTTACTAATTAATGAATTAATTTACAAACGAACTAACCCAAAAATAATTGTACTAACTAATTAATTTACTAACTCACTAAATAATTTATGAACTAATTAATTTACTAACTAACTAAATCATTTACTGACTATATAATTTATTAACTAACCTACTAATTAATTTACTAACTAACTAATTAAATGACTAACCTACTAATTAATTTTCTAACTAACCCACAAATTCATCACTAGACATCACTAGTTGGAAAATGAATTGGAAGCTGAATTGGAAAAAAAACATAATATTAAAAAAAATAATAAAAATTAATAATAATAATAATAAATGTGTGCATAGTAAAAAATAAATCTAGACCAGAACTGATGGCAAACCGCATATAGGGCAAATTAGCTAAATAATTAAAATAAATACATATCATGCCTCATCTTGCTTTAATCCAAAAGGAAAATTTTAATGCAAATAATATTTGATTACTCTAAACTGTTAATAATTTCATGTGATAGAATCATAATCATTGCCATGCAGAGAAATGTGGTGAAAAATATTTTTAATATCGCAATACGTGACTATCAAACGAGCCCAGTTTTGCGGGAAAATTGTAAACCTGGCAACATGGGTTGAAGAGGCCATTTAAAACCATTAATAGTAAATATTTATACTAAAAAAGTAAATACTAAAAAATAAACTAATATTATAGACATAATAAACAGAATTAATGGCAATTTAAATGAATAAATAAATGAGCACTCTCTCTGTAAAATTAGTATAACTTCCTTGTAATATAACAGAATGATTAAATATTACTGTAAATATCAACATGTAGTTTGTAATTTTATGTAGGTACTTTAACTATTAAAATATCACGCAAAAAAACAGTCTAGGGCTCTAAATGTGAAGCTGGATATGTCCAGTCAGCTAAACCTCATAACCAGATAGATAATACTTATAGTATATATAATACTATTAATTATTTATATACTATAAATAATTGATGGTTCAATTACTTTTTCACATATACGTTGTAATAAAACATACATTGTTTCTTGATATTGCATCTAAAATAAACCAAGTTAAATTAGACTGTATATACAGTATATATATATATATATATATTTTTTTTTACCATTGGCTGTAGTACAGGTCTGCCATGGAAATGAATGGCAGATGGCGCCCCCCTGTGGCTGGACTCTGCACTGCACGAACTCTCCTCGTTCACTTTGTACAAACACCTCCTGCAAAACTCCTGATAGTCTTCCATCACCATTTTCTAATAATCATAAAATGTTTAAATAGGTTAATTAAGCCCGTAAAATGATTTTAAGTTAAATTGTTTAAAAGTATCTATCTATCTATCTATCTATCTATCTATCTATCTATCTATCTATCTATCTATCTATCTATCTATCTATCTATCTATCCTTACCCACTAATTATTTAATAACTAACTAACTAATTAATGTACTCAATAACTAATTTACTAACCAACTAATTAATTTACTAATCAATTTACTAACTAACAGTTGGTCTTACTCTCTCTGGGTGGGTACAGTAGATGGCGCTCTTTCCCTTATCACTCCTAGGGTGATGAGGATCAGCACAAGGCTGCGTCTGTGAGCTGATGTATCAGAACTGAGTCGCTGCGCTTTACTATCTAACTAATTCACTAATTAACTTACTAACCCACTAATTAATTTACTAATTAATGAATTAATTTACAAACGAACTAACCCAAAAATAATGGTACTAACTAATTAATTTACTAACTCACTAAATAATTTATGAACTAATTAATTTACTAACTAACTAAATCATTTACTGACTATATAATTTATTAACTAACCTACTAATTAATTTTCTAACTAACCCACAAATTCATCACTAGACATCACTAGTTGGAAAATGAATTGGAAGCTGAATTGAAAAAAAAAAACATAATATTAAAATAATATAAAAAAAATAATAATAATAATAAAAGTGTGCATAGTAAAAAATAAATCTAGACCAGAACTGATGGCAAACCGCATATAGGGCAAATTAGCTAAATAATTAAAATAAATACATATCATGCCTCATCTTGCTTTAATCCAAAAGGAAAATTTTAATGCAAATAATATTTGATTACTCTAAACTGTTAATAATTTCATGTGATAGAATCATAATCATTGCCATGCAGAGAAATGTGGTGAAAAATATTTTTAATATTGCAATACGTGACTATCAAACGAGCCCAGTTTTGCGGGAAAATTGTAAACCTGGCAACATGGGTTGAAGAGGCCATTTAAAACCATTAATACTAAATATTTATACTAAAAAAGTAAATACTAAAAAATAAACTAATATTATAGACATAATAAACAGAATTAATGTAAAACAGTAATTAATTTAACTTAATTACTTACTGACTAACTAACATATTAATGAACAAACTAACCCACTAATTATTTACTAACTAATTAATGTACTCAATAACTAATTTACTAACCAACTAATTAATTTACTAATCAATTTACTAACTAACTAACCCACTATTTAATTTAATTTAATTAAATACTAACTTAATTACTTAAAAAATAATTCACTATCTCACTAATTAATGTACTAACTATCTAATTTACAAATTAACATATTAAGTAATTTACTAATTAATTTACTAACTAACTAACTCACTATTTAATTGACTAAGTAACTAACTAACCCATTAATTAATGTACTAACTAAATAATTAACTAACTAACCCACTTTTTTATTTACTAAATCATTAACTAACTAACCCAGTAATTCATTGAATAACTTAATTACTTACTGACTCACTAACATATTAATGAACAAACTAACCCACTAATTATTTACTAACTAACTAATTAATGTACTCAATAACTAATTTACTAACCAACTAATTAATTTACTAATTAATTTACTAACTAACTAACCCACTATTTAATTAATTTAGTTAAATACTAACTTAATTACTAAAAAAATAATTCACTATCTCACTAATTAATGTACTAACTATCTAATTTACAAATTAACATATTAAGTAATTTACTAATTAATTTACTAACTAACTAACTCCCTATTTAATTCACAAATTAACTAACTTACCCATTCATGAATGTACTTACTAAATAATTAACTAACTAACCCACTTTTTTATTTACTAATTAATTAACTTACTAACCCTGTAATTCATTGACCAACTTAATTACTTACTGACTCACTAACATATTAATGAACAAACTAACCCAGTAATTATTTACTAACTAACTAATTAATGTACTCAATAACTAATTTACTAACCAACTAATTAATTTACTAACTAACTAACCCAATATTTAATCTTATTTAATTAAATACTAACATAATTACTTAAAAAATTCACGAACTCACTAATTAATGTATTAAATCATTAACTAACCCAGCAATTCATTGACTAACTTTATTACCTACTGACTCACTAACATACTAATTAACAAACTAAGCCACTAATTATTTACTAACTAGCTAATTAAGTACTCAATTACTAATTTGATAACCCACTAATTAATTTACTATTTAATTTACTAACTAACTTACCCACAAACTAATTTACTAACTTAATTAATTACTAACTCACTAACTTACTAATTAAGTAGCTGAATTTACTAATTAACTAACTCACTAATTAATTTACTAACCTACTCACTAACTAGCTAACGAACTAAATAAGTAATTAAATAACTAAATAACTGACTAACCCACTAAATAAATGACTAACTCACTAACAGGTGCTGAACAATAGTTGCTTTTCGTTCATGCTGTGAAACTGCAGCTTATCCCAATTAAATCACCTCAGTTTACCAACTAATTTTGCACCAAGTAGTTAACTAGCGAAGTTAAATAGGTAACGTTAATAATTGTAAAATGTACAAAATAGTTAAGTTAGTTAACTATCTGTCTTTCTTGTCAAACACAAAAATGTGTTTAAAATAATAATGATAAATTGAATAAGCTTCTTAAAGTAAACTCACCGTGTGGAGAGAGGAAACCAAGTGTATTCAGCTGATATTCCGCTTGGTTTATGTTTATATTAAAGTATTTTAAAGCTAAAAGTATAACGTGGTTCAGCTGCTGGTAGCTGAACTGATGTAAACACGTAACGGCTGTTAGATCATCTCCTAGCAACCAGCGAGACTCCGCCCCCTGGATACCGCAGCGCCTCATTACAATATAAAAGTCCTAACTCAGGTATTTCTTCATTCATTACTCTGTAGGTAGAAGTATAGATACTAGGGTTTAAAATACTTCTGTAGAAGTTGAAGAATCAACTGAAGTTTTTTTTTACTTTTTAAGTAAAAGTATAAAAGTACTGGTTTCAAAACTACTTTTAAGTATAAAAGTAAAACATGTAAAATGGGAAAAAAAATAAAGCCATTAAGGACAAAAGCTTAGGCCTCTAGATAACTGTGAAAACTGTGATTAAAAACCAGGTTTATTCCACCAAATATTGATTTCTGAACTCTTAAAACTTCATGAATACGAACTTGTTTTCTTTGCATTATTTGAGGTCTGAAAGCTCTGCATCTTTTGTGTTTTGTTATTTCAGCCATTTCTCATTTTCTGCAAATAAATGCTCTTAATGACAATATTTTTATTTGGACTTTGGGAGAAATGTTGTCTGTAGTTAAATCATTTAATATCTGCTTCTGGCTTAAGCCACAACCACCTAAAAAATTACAGCAAAATGTAATTAGAGTAACGAGTGGATTTGTTTTTTGGAAGATTTATTTATTATTAAAATATATATATATACAGTACAGGCCAAAAATTAGACACACCTTCTCATTCAATGCGTTTTCTTTATTTTTATGACTATTTACATTGTAGATTCTCACTGAAGCATCAAAACTATGAATGAACACATGTGGAGTTTTATGTACTTAACAAAAAATGAGCTGAACTCCACAGTCACTGGACCTGAACCCAATCCAGATTTGAGGTTTGGGGTGAGCTGGAGCACAGAGTGAAGAAGGCAAAGGAGCAACAAGTGCTAATAAACACCTCTGGGAACTCCTTCCTTCCTTCAAGACTGTTGGAAAACTTTTCATTTCAGGTGACCACCTCTTGAAGCTCACTGAGAGAATGATGCCAAGAGTGTGCAAAGCAGTAATCAGAGCAAATGTTTTTTTTTTTTTTTTTTTTTTTTTACAAAACTCCACATGCAAACGTTTGGCCTGTACTGTATATTTAAAGCATAAAATCAAATGAAAGAGAATATTAATAATATTTATTATGGGTGTAAGCTGTAAATGAAGTGCACTGTAAAAGCCCCTGACAGAGATGATCTTATTTGATCATATTTGATCGTATTTGTCAGAAGACAGACTGAGCAGGAATGAGAGGTATGAGATGTAAGCCGGGGCTGGTGTAGCCTGTAGAATATCTCCCCGCTGTTTAGATTTGATTGGACACATGCAGAGACTGATAGACTAGACACTCTTTCAGGCATGAAACACTGATGTGACATGAAACGCTAAGCAGCGCTGTGATTGCTGAGCGGTTCTCCTCCCAGTACTGATGCAAGTAGTCTAAATTGAGGCTGAAGTTTCCTCAGAAACTGTGTTTTATTTATATTTCTGTCTAGTTACTTAGATTTAACCCCTTAACAGGTCAGGATTTTTCAAGTGTCAATTGTATGCCTGACATTACATTACTAAATCTTGAGGATTTCTATTTAATCATTACAAAAAAATAGCTTTCATGTTTTATAAGGAACATTACTGAAATGCATAATTGTAATTGTAATAGAAGAAAAAAAAAATATATATTTTTTTTCTATTTATATTTTGACATAAGCAGATTTACTCAAATATTTATATATATACATATATGTATATATATATATATATATATATATATATATATATATATGTATATATATATATATATATATATGTATATATATACATATATGTATTTATTTATATATATATATATATATATATATATATATAAATACATATACATATACACATGTACATATATACATATATATGTATATATATACACACATATATTTATGTTTATATATATGTAGCAGGTTGGGTTTGTTACCCCACCTATACTGCTGGTGAAGCTGTGTGGCTGCTTTAAATTACTGGGCGGCCCCTTTGTACTCTATATATGGGTAGGGGATGACTATTCATGGTGCACTTCCTGTTCCCCCTCCTCATTGCTCCGGGCTCTGACTTCCGTGCCGGCAGCGTTCAGCGTGGAGTTTAGCGCGATTGTTTGCGTTACTTCTCAAGAGTTTCAGGTATCTGGTTACAGTATTATGGCATAATATGACAGTTTGGCTTAATTATTAACTCTCCTTATTCGCTTGTAGTTGCGGGCTCGTGGTGTTATTGCCAGTCCAGCGCGGCTGTGTGTCTCTGACTGTGTCAGTGCAGTTTCACTTTCACTAAGGTATGCCTGCTCCTCTTTGTGTATGTTTTGGCTGTGTATATGGCGTTTAGCTAACTTTTATTTCTTGGGTTGTGGGTTAGTGATGGTGACTGTGCTGCTTTGCTGTAGCCATTGTTCTGCTGGAGCTGCTTTGCTGTAGCCATTGTCTGCTGGAGCTGCTGTTTGCCCTAGCCATTACCTGCTGCTGTGTGCTGTGGTCATTGTCTGCTATAGCTGCTGGGAGAAACTGATGCTCTATACTGGTATGTATACAAGCTGCATTTATTTTATATTGAGTATTAGTTAAATTAATTGTAGCTTGGTGCATTTTTTTTTATAGGTTTTAGTGTCCAGATTGTGCTGACTGATTCCAGCCTCCCCACAGTGCTGCTGTTTTGCCTGAGTTTATTTAGTTTTGTTTCATTAATTTTCATTTGCTCCTAGTTATTTTGAGTTTTTGTCTTGCTTTTCTTCATTTCATTTGTTAAATCAGCTTTGATTTGCCTTTAGTTATTTTGATATTTTGTTGTATTGATTTTCTTTTGTCTTTATTTTGAGTTAAGATTTGCTGGAGTTTATTTTTGTGTATTTTTTTTCTTTATTGGATTAAAATTATATTTCTGCTTTATTTTTGATTTGCTGGTTTGGACCTTTGAGGTTTATTCTGGCTTATTAATTTGGGATTTGCTTTGACTTAATTTCAGGTTTATTCCTGATTTATTAATTTGGGTTTGCTTTTGATTGATTCCTTTTTGATTTATTTCTGATTTATTTTGTGGAGTTTTTTTATTGGATTAAATTAATATTTTTGCTTTATTTTTGATTTGCTGTTTTGGACCTTTGAGGTTTATTCTGGCTTATTAATTTGGGATTTGCTTTGACTTAATTTCGGGTTTATTCATGATTTACTAATTTGGGTTTGCTTTTGATTTCTTTTTGGTCTATTTCTGATTTATTGTGTGGAGTTGCTTTTGACCTAACCTCTGTTTATTTAATTTTTTTTTGCTGAGTTTGCTTCTGATTTAATTTATTTTGCCAGATTGAACTTTCATTTGTCCATTTACTTTAACAAAGTTTAAGTTTGTTTTGGTGTTTTTTTGAATTAACAAAAACAAGAACAGTGGTTGTGGAATTCCCTTCTTGGCTGTGTGTTTGTCTTTTTAGTGTTGGAGTGGTATAAGGTGAGGTTGTAAGAGACCAGGGCCCATAAAAAGATAAGTACATTTCGAGCAATTGTAATTGGTCTCTCTCCCTTCACCGCTGGTAGCTTTTAATAATTGTTTTTTTTCTTTGTGTCTCTTAGTTGGACCGGAGCTGTGGGCCAAAGCGGCGGGTTCGGGGATGTGGAATGCTGTTCACCTTTCCTGTAGTGTAGAGCACGCTGGGTGTTGAGATGTGTGGTTTGTAGTGTTGACTATTTCCTCTTCCTGTACTTTCTTCTGCCGTGGTAAGCCCTCAGCCCAGTTCCTCCCTAAATTTGTTTTTAGTAAAGTAAATTCTACTATTTCTAGTTTTTATACTGTTGTCCAAGAAGGGAGTTTCTGGTCTGCCCTGTGTGTGTGTGTGGAAATATGTTTTAAAATAATTGCCAATAAATTTTCCTTAACTGATGGTACCCCGTCTCTGGCCTCCGAGTGTGTCGAACCTGGGTGTCTTATTCTCTCTTAGGCCTTAAGTGCCAGCCCTCTTTTCCTAGAGGTGAAATCACCTCTGGGTGGCGTAGTCGTGCATTATCAAGATTACTCCTCTCTGCCACATATATATATATACATAAAACAAATATATATATATATATATATGAGTAAATCTGCTTATGTCAAAATATAATGAACAAAATCATAAAAAAAACTCTTTCCTGAACTTGATTTTAAAATATTTTTTTCCTGAATACAAATCAAACATTTCACATTCTCCAAACCTTTAGTTTCATTATTTTTGTCTAGATTTTAGGTCTATTTTCAAACCTGCAGAATTTGGGTTGATTCCTGATCTGTCACTGATCTGGAATTATTAAGTGGAGTAAAGATAAAAAAACAAAGGCAGATTCTTAAATTGTCCTGTAGGAGATTTCAAATTTTCTGAGTGTACATAAGTTATTTTACTGCAAAAAAAGGTTTATTTCACCTACACCTGTAGCCCGTATACAGTACAAGGATTTTTAAGGGGTTAAGAAATAGTTTATTTATATATTTATAACTTATTATTTATAATATCCGATTCTTTAGACATTGATTAGTTATATTTTTATATTTCTTATGGCTTTACCCCACAGATTCTGTGATTTAAGGCAATACAATACAAAAGTTGTCACACACATAACAAAACACAAGACATGTTATTCATTTTTCAGTTACAGTTGTTGGTATTCTAAGTGTTGTAAAAAAAAAAAAAAAAAAACATTTTCCCCCTTACAGATTTTTTTTGGCTTTGCTTTTTTTTTATCATACTGATATTTTTCTGATGATCAAACAAACTTCAATATCAGACAAAGATAACCTGAGTAAATATAAAAATCACTAGGATTGTCAGGTAAACAGCAGAATTTCTGGTTCTTCATCTTTTACAGCAAGTTGTCCAGCAGCCCCAGACCATCATCACACACACACACACACACACACACACACACTACCACCACCATGTTTTAATTTAATAGTTTATTTAACAGGGAAAGTGTACATTAATTAACATTACTGTAAATGCACCAGAATTAGCCTAAAGGCTATTTTTCATCCGTTGTCCCGATGTCCCACCACCAAGTTTTACTAGGTTCAGTATGATGCTCTTTTTTTCTGAAATTATGTGTTAGTTTATAGTTTTATGCCAGATGTAACGGGACACAAACCGTTCAAAAAGTTCCAGTTTTGTCTCATCAGTCCAAAGAACATTTACCCAAAGTTCTGGGGATTATTAATATATAATAATAATAATAATAATAATAATAATAATAATAACCAAATCTGTTATTTTAAATATTAGATGATACCTGATCAGTTTTTGTCATATATGTATATAATTCAGACATCATAATAAACAGAATACAGAAAAACTGGTTTATTTGTGATTGAACTGTAATTCCACAAACGTTGTTCTAAGTCACTGTAGGCTGGGCTTCGATAAATATTAGCAACCCCCCCCCCCCCCCCCCACACACACACACACACACATATTAGTGTCCCCCCCTCCAATGTCAAACTTGTGGTTTTAAACCTGTGGTTAGTAGTGAAATTAAACTCAGCCTCACAAAAAAGTATAATCAAGCATAGTTAAATTACATGTTTGATAATCTGAAAAATGTCAGTATGCAAAAAAACCAAAACCAAAAAAAAAAAATCTGTAAGGAGCAAATACTTTTGCAACTGTATATATATAAATAATCAAAAACAGCATTAGCATTCAACTTCATCTTTCCAATCCTTTGGTTAATCAACCCTCATTTCTTGGGCCAATTTGGTGGAGATAGTCCATGGCTGTTTTTTGGTCCCAGTCTGTGTATCTGCATTCGACCATGCAGTGAATCACTCAGCAGCTTCTGGAGAGGGAACGGAAACAGATAAAGTCCCCACTGATACTAACGGCCTCACGCTCACCCTGAAACCACAAAGATGCTTCAGTGCCTGATGCACCTCCATGTTCCTGTAACCGTAGGCCAGAGGATTTATGCACGGCGGAACCAAGACCAGTAAAACTACAAACAGGTGGAAGTCGGCTTCCTCGTGGAACATGGTAACGAACTTAAAGAAGCTCGGGATCAGCTGCAGGAAAAAGATTCCCAGGTAGAAAGCCACGGTGCGCCGAGCGCAGGCATTGTCCTGCTGAAAGGGCTGCAGGGCCTGCCTGGCTTCCTGGTACATTCGTCCGTAAGAAAAGGAGAAGACGAAAACGGCGAGGAGAAGAAACGTGACCATCGTCGCCTTGTTGAAGATCTCGAAGCGCAACTTGAACGTCAACTGCACCTGTACGACTCCGGGCTCGCATACAAATCCAGGGGCGTTTTGACCAAACCTCGGTTGTCCTGACATCACAAGAATGATACGAGTGGTAGCCACGAACAGAGCCAGCATCCAGATAAGAACCAGGCAGATGTACATCCTCACGTTCGTCATGATGGACAAGTAATGGATTCCGTGGCATATGTAGACGTAGCGCTCCAAAGCCATGAAGAAGACGGTCAATAATGAGGTGATAATAGCTAGTGTGGCCATGAACAGCTGAGCTAAGCACCATCCACTAAATCTCAGCATCTGATGATAAAATAGGCAGTACAGTGCAGACGGAGCCATAGTCAAGGTCTGCAGAAGGTCGCTTACAACCAAATTCTTCAGCAGCATGTAGCGCGGCTGCCAGGAGAGAGCTTCAGAGTGCTCCAGCCCCAACAGCAGGTAGACGTTCACCACCAACGAGAACGAAAAGAAAACCAGAATCAATACTATAGAGACGTGCAGCACGACGTCATTGTAGACAATACTCCAAAACTGGCAGGACGTCACATCGGTCACGGACGCCGGCTGTGTCCCATTCGCAGACGCCGCTGACTGATTAGCACAGGCAGCGTCGTGGCCCCTCAGCGCAGCCTCCATGGTGTTGCTTCTGGCTCCGCACACACAGAAGAAATTCTACCATCTACCCTCAAAAAAATCCTCCCTGGAGCTTTTATAAGCAGATGTACCCAGTGATGGGATGTGCTACGCTCATCGCCGTCCATAAAGAGAGAGAAACCATGTCATCTCCTAGCAACTCAACTCAACTTAAATCATAGTGCTGCTGTTAAATTACCTAGTCAGTCGAGAGCTTGCTCTGAAATGTGCTCTTCAGCTCCATGCTGCTGGTAGAAAATTGCTCAAATTAAGTATATATATCCATGTGTTGTTGTTTTCTGTTGGGTTTAGATTCGCTGTGCGTGCATTACGTTCTTCGCCCACCTGTTACAGTGCTGAGAAATGAAAATGTCATTACAGCTACAGAACCTATTGATTTTTTTTCTGCACATTTGCCTGTATTGGGTTCGGATATGTATATATATATATATATATATATATATATATATATATATATATATATATATATATATACTAGTGCATCTAAAAAAATGTGAATATCATTGAAAAGTTATTTTATTGTTGATTATGATTATATCATCATCCCTAAAAAATCTGTGTCTCAAAAAATTTAAATGTTATATAAGACCAGTTGCTACTTTTGGCAGTACTGTGGGCAGTGTGCCAAGTCCTGCTGGAAAATGAAATCCGCAGCTCCATAAAAGTTGTCAGTAGCAGAGGGAAGCATGAAGTGCTGTAAGATTTTGTGGGAAAACAAAACTGCACTGACTTTAGACTTGATAATAAAACACAGTGGATCAACACCAGCAGATAGCAGACATGTCTCTCCAAACCATCAATGATTTTGGAAACTTGACAACTTTTATGGAGATGCGGATTTCATTTTCCAGCAGGACTTGGCACACTGCCAAAAGTACCAATTGGTCTTATATAATATTCTAATTTTCTAAGACACTGATTTTTGGGTTTTCATTGGCTGTAAGTCATAATTATCAACAATAAAAGAAATATTTTAGAAACACTAAAAATACAAAAAAAAAAAAAACTGTAGTATGAGAGCCATTGAGGCAAAGTAACAGCTAATTTTTTATTAATTTGCTGCGACTTGGAACACTTTTTAACCATTTTTTAATCAATTTAGTTTATTTTTTTTAACTGTTTAGAGATGGTTTATGAAATAAAATGGTCCATATGAAATATAAAATATTACACACAGGCTTCCAACGCAATGGAAATAAAAAAAAAACATTAATAAATTTAGTTAATTGGATTTATTTGCTATATAGATTTTTAGAAGAATGTTAGAGTTTTAGGTTTATTTTCTGTGCATTACAGACAGAAAACAGCATTCTTCCATTTTTCCATTCTTCCATCACTGGAGATCATCATTTATGTCTAAAAGAGATATACTGATTCTTTATTTGACCATTTTTTTATTACAGTGGCTCGCAAAAGTATTCATACCCCTTGAACTTTTTTTCTCACATTTGTCACATTAAAGTCACAAACTTTTACGATTTTGAGTGAAATCCTAATCAAATAAAAATCTGTATTTGTAAAATAAGTATTTGTAGTGATTCCAGCTGTGTGCCGGTCCACAGTCTCGTCCCTGACGTCCTTTAATAGCTCTTTGGTCTTGCCAATGGTGGCTGAGACGTTTGGAAAGTGCAGTAATAAAGTTTTCGCTTTATTATAAAGAAAACAGCTGGTAGCTGGTCTGGGTCATAGAGTTTTGCTACTTTACTAATATACAGTCATAATAAAGTCATTATAAACCCTTAGATTGAACCATTATAAATCCTGGAATTGTATAATTTAATCCAGTAGGTGCTGTCACGTATCAAATGTGTTCAATTCACAAAAATAGACTGATTCCCAATGAGCTTATTATCTTATAATTCCTTCTTAGAACTGTGCCGTCTGTGCAGTGCACACGCTTTTTTTCGTACTGCAAAAGTAGACTTAGATCAGAGACTGTAAAAAAAGATGTACGCCACATCGCTGTTCCCATTCATTCAATGAAAATGAAGCCAAAATCTTCTGCCATGTTGGCGATCCCGATACCCAAGTCTGTGCAGTAGAGACCAGAGGAGGGAAAAAGACTGTGGAGAGCAGCCTACTCATTTAAATAACCCCGCCCCTGAGGGCTGCCTCGAGGTCACAGGCTGCAGAGCGGAGCGGGGCGGAGCTGACGGTCTGTTATTGTTCCCGCCCATAACCAGCCCTTTTACAATAACCACATCTTTTTTGAATAGAACTTAATAACGTTTTAAAAAACGAATTCTGTGGGGATATAAAAATTTAACAATATAAGTAGAGGTTACACTAGCTGCTACATTTAAATAATGGAGGTAGAATTACAGTATATTAGAACAAAAACGTGATTGAAAGTTGTCTGTTTTGTCATTGAAACCTATGGGAATGGGTGGAGTTACACAGCTTTCTGAAACCGAACAGCAGGGGGTGCCCGACCTGTGGTGGCTTCACTTTTGAGAGATGATGCTCTGTCCAGCTATACATAGTCTATGACTTAGATTTAGATTCAATACACTTAAAGTATATTGTAAAAAAATATGTGAACCCTTTGCTGCATAAATTGGTAATTAAATGTGTTCTGATCTTCATCTGAGTCACAGCAATAGACAAACACAGTCTGCTTAAACTAATACCACATAAAAGACTGTATGTTTGCATGTTTTATTGAACACAACACGTTAACATTCACATTGAGGGGGGGGGGTATGTGAACCTCTAGGCTAATAATTTTTCTAAGAGCTAATTGGAGGCAGGATGTGATGAGATTGGACGTGTTGGTTAAAACTGCCCTGCCCTATAAAAACACACACAGTGACATTTTAAACACGACATTAATAACTTTAAAAGTGTGAATGCCAGAGGTAGAAAAAGTAATTCATTACATTTAATCAAGTTACTGTAATTAAGTAGATTTTATGAGTAATTTGTAATTTTTAAAGTAGTTTTTAAAATTTTACTTTTACTCAAGTGCATTTTGACACAAGTAATTTACTTTGCTACATTGGAAAACCCCCAATTACTGAGTAAAAAATAAAATGCTGTTGGAAAAAAAAACAATTGTCTGTGCCCCACCGGACAGAGCTGTCAGCTTTAAAAACTTCCACATCAAACCTGTGAAAGCATGTGGTGTAAGTACTTTTGTCACTTCTGGTGCTGTTAGCTCCTCTGTCCCTTCCACACCCAGCTCTAACGGAGGTTCTCAAGTCAACAACTACATTACCCAGAATGCACCACCCGCTGACATCACGCACTCACCTGATCACGTGACACCTCACCTGCTTCCTCCAGGAAATCCTGAATACTGATTACTGGCACTATAAAAGAGCACTCCAAACAAACACCCACGCCGCGTAATGTAGGTTCTCCTCTTTACAAAGCGTTCTATATCTCTTGTCTCAGTTTATCTTGTGTATGACCTTGCCTTTGTTTTCTCGACGCCGATTATTGCCTTTGCCTCTGATATTGGATTGCTTGTGTATTACCTGGACTGTGTTTTCACTACTGCCTCTTGGATTACCTCTGACATTGGATCTCTCGTGTATGAACTCTGGACTGTCTCTTGTTTATGGTATGGTTTTGTCTACATTGCTCTGGTTCCTCGTGATCAACTGTTTTCTGTATCAACCACGTATTACATCTGTTTATTTTTATAATAAACATATATTTTTTATCAGTATCTGCACGTGTCTGCAATTCTGTGCTCATCATGACAACTTTTATCATTAAACAATCTGCTTAAATGTTAAACATGTAAATAGCAGTTAAAGCATAGCAATGGCAAGTTAAAATAAAACAATGAACTGTAAAACTATAAAATTACAGTTTATAGTCACATATATGACCCTAACTTTTTAATAGTAAAGAAAAAAAAAATGGATCATAGAAACCTATGCCTCTTGTTTTATGGGGTGGTCTGAACAAATACTGCCTGAAAGGTTCAAATTATTATGTGGGATAAAAGTTCATTAAAAACAATTTAATTTATGATTTGTTTTTACTTTTTTACATCAAATAATTAAAAGTAACTATCTAACTTTCACTCAAAGTACAGTTTAAATTGAGTACTTTTTACTTTTACTCGAGTAGAATTTTAGATGGGTACTTTTACTTTTACTTGAGTAGAATTTCAGCAAAGTAAAGGTACTTTTACTTAATTACAATTTTTCAGTACTTTTTCCACCTCTGCGTAATGCTAGCTTCAGCTCCGAGCGCCGCCATCACTGTACTGATAATAACAGACATATATACATAGACTCTGCATAGCGTAGCACTCTTTAGCTAGGTAAGCTAATGTTAACTTCTTATTTAAGTGGAAAATGTTTTAGTTAGGTAGCCAAAAGTAGCTTTAAGCCCAGAGCTAACAAAAGCCAGCTAACTCTTGTTAGATGTGCACAGAAAAAGCTTTTGGACACACACACACACACACACACACACACACAGACACACACACACAACCAACACAGCGGCTACTTTCACCCAAGTCTACCATATATTGTACAGAGAGCATTGAAAGCCTTAAAGCTAAGCTAACTTCGCTAGCATTAGGTTAGCTAGCTAGATCTTTGCAAAAGCAGCCCACTTTTGATCACAAATGGCAGCTAAATAAATATGATTTTGATAACTGGGTGGAGGATTACAGAGCATGTGCACAACACAACGTAGCAGTCTGTGAAGTCAGGTACAGACAAGTAAATATACTTAGTATGTGGTGCTCAACACTTAGTATGTGGTGCTCACCACTTATTAAGCGGTGCTCACCACTTAGTATGTGGTGCTCACCACTTAGTATGCGTTGCTCACCACTTACTATATGGTGCTCAACACTTTTTACTAGGGGTGTGACGAGACGAGACGAGACAAGATTTAAAAATAAAATTTAAAAGAAAATGTCAAAAATGAAAAATGGCTTGAAAACTAGAGTTTTATTTGACAATCATATAACTTAACAGACTGGTTTCTCTCACACATTAATTCTATAAGAAATAAGAATAAAAAATAAAAATAAAACTTTTCTAGGTCTTATATAGTGCAAACAATAAGTGCAATCCATATCCAGTCATATTAAGCCTATGGTTTGTGTTTTTTTTCTCTCCGAAATCTCTTTTTTAACTATGCATAACCACAACCAGTCATATTAAGACTATGCTTGAAGTGCAGACAGAGACAGAACATGTTTTTAAATACAGTACAGAGCTAAGGGATTAGTACAGCTGTCTATGAAACAGTCACGTGTAGGATTTACTTACAGTATTTATATATGGTTTGTGTCTTGTTGGTCACTCTGTTACCGTTTATTGTTTCCACTGGAGCCAAAATGCAGCCAGACATACAACTTAAAAGTAGCAGAAGCATCGTCTATACAAATACCTGAATTTTCCTCTTCTGCTGAGAGCTGCTCTCACTGCTCAGCCATCATACTCTATCGCTATCGCTACTGGGTTGCCAGATCCCTCTTAAAAAGTCCACATTTAACTGTTTTTTTGCCCCGCGTCACGTTTTAATCTCGTCACACCCCTACTTTTTACGTAAAAAAAATATATATATACACCACGTTCCTTGAGGGGCTCCGTAAGATCCTGTAGAATATGAATTAAAATGTAATGTTGAGAAAGCTGATAAAAGATAGCAGCCAATAGCATTGTGTGTGTGTGTGTTTTTGCAGGATTAACTGTGCTTAACTTTTGCTGTAAAATATATAATTTATGAGTATAAAGGTTATCGCGTGGTATATAAGTGCTACATTAGCTGATGTAATGCGTTTATCTTTTACGTGCTGTAGACGTAGACATTACAGTAAGAAAGCGAGACACTGTAAGGATGCGCTGTACTGGTTTCCATTTACACCCCAAAGAAATACTTGACATTGTATAATGTATAATTTGCACTAGGGGTGAGCGATATGGCTCTAAAATAATATCACGATATTTCAGGGTATTTTTGAGATAACGATATACTTGGCGATATAGGAAAACTAAAATAATTCATTCATTTCAGGAATATAGTATAATAGTATAACAGAATAAACATAATGTGGCAAAATAAATAATATAGCATAAAATAATATAATGCAGCAAATAATACTGCAGAATATTTAGTGCATGAATATAAACTGCAAACTAAAACAATTATACAATAAATACACCTAAAGCTTCACAGTAAATAATAGACTACTTTTAATACAGAACAGCCCTGTTATCACGATATGGATTTTTAATATCATGATATTTCTGTGTCACGATATATTGTATACGATATAATATTGCCCACCCCTAATTCGCACCCTTTCAGTCATAGGTCTTTGCGTGATACAGATGCTATTATTTACACTAGAGATGTTGATGTGATGTAATGTGATGATGATAATGGATGTCATCAAGAATCATAGCTTCTTAAAATACCCCAATCACTTCCCATCAACAAACAACAGTATATACATCGCACATTTACAAAGATAATAAAAACACATTCAGAAATGTGAGTTTTTTCCCCAGATTTACGATCATACCACAAATCCCCTCTCATTATCCTCTCCTCGGTTACGGCGTTCAGAGTTCAGTACGGCCCGGTGAATGAGCTTCTTGTTCTCTGAACATGATTTTGAGTACTTTTCCGCTCTTGTCTTTATAGACCGTTTCAATGAGGAAAACAATAACAAAGCTACTGCGCATGTCTGTTCCTTCGACGCTTCCGGTGGCGCTATTTTCAAATATTCAGCTGTCAAAATGACGAGCGCATATTTCGCAAATCTCCCGAACACAGAGCAAACACGCTATAGTCAGAAATAAGTAATTAGTGATCAAACCTCTTCTCCTGATCATTTTGATAAGGATTTAAGAGGGAAGTTTTTTTTCCTCTGATTTAAAACGCTTGACAGAGGTGACCTTCCCAGATGTGAATCACTACCTTGTTGAAACGAAGGCAGTGAAAGGGCACCGCAGTTTGGACGCATATTATTAGTTTCTCAGTGAAAAAGTTGGGAATATTTGTCCCTGTAGTAGAGAAGCATCACTATAGTGTATGGTGAGGTTGGGGCAAGTCAAATTCTATCCAGCACGTACTCTGCATGATTTATAGATAAGAAGGAGGGAGGAGTTGTGAGCGGACACTGTAACTGCAGGCAGGTTAGCAGTGTGAAAAACAAAAGCAGGCGTGTTTACAGTGGAGGACCAAAAATGACATAAGTATAAATAAATACATGCACATATAAATGTAGAAATAAATTATTAAATAAATTAATAAATATATAAATCAATAAATACACGTATAAATAATTGTATAGGTAAATAAATAAATGAATAGATATGTGGAAAAGAATAAATGTAGAAATGTTAAAATACATGAATGAATAAATAAATGTTGAAATAAATAAATGCACATATAAAGGAATAAATAAATAAATAAATATATAAATAAACAATGTAATTATTAATGTATTTATTTACCTATACAATTATTTATGCATGTGTTTATTTATTTACATATTTATTTATTTATTCATTTATATGTGCATTTATTAATATATTTATTTCAACATTTATTTATTTATTTATTCATTTATTTGTTTATATATTTATTTATTTATACTTATGTCATTTTTGGTCCTCCATAGTTTAAATGTTAAACCTGTAATGACCTGATTTTCAGTGTTTGTGGCTCTCAGATTAGGTGAAGTTTGCAGTCATGTTGCAGCAGTTCTTGTGGCTGTGGAACAGTGTGTAAGGGAGGGTTTAAATTAAATTACATCCACTGTTTTGAACGCTGTTTACCGCTAAACAGAAGTGTCCTAGGAACAGCTACGTCACTTCCTACGCTCATGAATATTCATTTGAAACGGTCTATATTTCGGCCGCAGACGGTGAGAAATTCTTGAGCCAGATTTCTGCAGCTTCCTGACGCTAAACCTAAATGAACTGTAGATTAACTTTAGCTGTGTACACAAGTTCACTCACTCAGCAGAACATTAATTTAAATGGTTAGTTTAAGATTTAACTGAATGTATAGTGCTTTGAACAGTGCAAAACATTTTTTCAGTGCAGAACAAATTCTAAGTAAGACTGACTAAGATCCTTATTCTTAAAATTCGCAAATTAATCTTACACTAGCTGTGTCCCAATTCAGGGTCTGCATCCTTCGAAGGACACATTTGAAGGCTGATTACGTAGGCTGTCCCATTTCAAAGACTCCTTCGAATGCGGCCGACGAATGCAGCCTTCTTTTCCTCGGAAACGAAGGATGCACCGGGTGTATCCTTCACAGCCTACATTATCCCAAGATTCATTGCGCGCCGGCTTATTTCAGCACGAAAAGGGCGGAGTCAGCAGAGGAGTCGGCTGTATTATGTAGTATATGTAGTATAATGTAGTTTATAGATATATAAATACTTATATATTTATTTAAATAAACTAAATAATATATATATATATATATATATATATATATATATATATGTGTGTGTGTGTATGTATTAATGTATTATTTAGTTTATTTATAAGTATTGTGTAGTTTATATATATATATATATTTATAAACTAAATAATAATTTATTCTCTTTTTTCCAACTTCATTTTAAACACCCTTTTATTTGTTTATAAGCAGTTCCACCCATTCCCATTTAAAATATTTATTATTATATTATTATATTTATTAATTTGGTATTTTGGGGTCTGAAGCAAAACTAGAATCAAAAATTTCTGGCTCATTTCTCAGCCCCTGAATTGAGACACACTGACTTACACAACAAAAAAATCTTATCAGAGAAAAAAATAAGATTCATTGCCTTGAAATGAGATAATTCGATATTTAATTTAGATAATTAAATCATATTTTACACTTTTCCATTACTAACATACAAAGAAGTTATTTTTGCACCGTGTTTAACAATAAAGCTGCAGGTTTTGTTGAAGGGGTTTACTTACTATTTGATAAAAATAAGAAAAATAAAATAAAATGAATTATTATTATTATTTTTTAAAGAAACAATAGCTAGCTTGCACATCACTTTAAATGGTGCTGTCTAGAAATCGGTTTACAAAAAAAAAAGAAACTGAAGCTGTTACATGAGAACTAAAAATCATAATTGTACTCAAAAATCGCTCATATACTGTATTTGAAGAATAGACCACTGACCAAAAATGTAACAACAGTTTCTTAAGACAATACTTAACGAAACAAGTGCATCCGGGTATGACAAGAAGAAAATTCATGGAAAATTATGAAAAGAAAGACCATGGAAAATTACTAACAAAATTTCTAAAATTTGCTCTCCCACCAAAATGTAAAGAAATACATTTTAAAACTCTACATGATATATATCCATTAAACAAGTTTAAAAAACAGAGATTTAAAATTGACTGCGATAATTGTTATATATGTAATGAACCCCAAAAAAACAGAACCCCTTTTTTTCCTGTCAACCTATAAAAACGTTATGGGAATCTCTGCACATGAACATAGACCCCTTATCCTCTCATTTTATTTTATATGGATACATTTCTAAGAAAACAAAAAAAAATGAATATCTTGTTAATAATATGATTATATTGGTAAAATACTATATACATAAATGTAAACATGAAAAGTATAAACCTTTATGGTCAATATTTATACAGGAATTATAGCTTTTGAGGCTCTCCTTGCAGAAAATCGATAGACCCCATGCAAGAAAGCTCTCCTATCACCTTTCTCTGTTAGATTAGCTCTCTCTCCTTAGTTATTAAACATGCCAATATTAATGTATTAATGTGCATATAGTTGTGTGATGTTTGGGGAGGTGAGATGTTATTGAAAGGTATATTTTTGTACATGTTGATGTAAGTTTTGAATATTGTCGTTTGTTACTAAAAAAAGAAAAAAAAAAGTTGTGTCATCATTTTGTAGTTGGCACCATGTTGTTTATGCCCATATTTGGGGTTCCGTTTCTAAGTGGTTTATGTGAATGGGGAATTTGAATGGGCTTTTCAAAAACTTCCTCTGTCACATTCTGTGGTAAATAAATATGTTCAGAACCCTGTACTAATGATCATTTAAGTATTTTTAATGGTCATTCTCCATTTGGAGTGGAAATTCAAGTGGATACATTAAAAAAAATATCAAATTAATTTGTCCCAAAAACAAACAACATTAAAATGTCTATTACACAACTCGACGTACCAAATATGCTAAATGGAGAGCTTAATTCCAAATAGATTTTAATATGTTTTAACATAAAACGCATACAATTTAGTCAATTTGTCACTGGTGTTATCCCATCTTGAAGAATTTATTTTATCATCAATTTATTTATTTTTAATTGAAATTACAATGTGGCTGAATGTGATAAAAAAAAATCCATTTAACTTAACATGTTACCAATGTATGTTTATACACACGCGCTGAAAATATACAACAAAAATAAAGCGATCTTTGTTTATACTTAAAGGCATCTTCTCATACTATTAAAAAATATAAGAATGAATAATTCTAACATTTCAAGCAGGATACTTTTATTTTAAAAAAATCACGAAAAAGGACAAACACCACATGATAACACATCTGTAACACCAGTGACTGTGACCCCAGTGACATTTTAGGTAAAATGAAGGATTTTGTAAAAAAGCCTGCCTCATTAGCAGTCAAGAGACCATGTATAACTACTTAAAATCTATGAAATAAGACAACACATATGGCAATATATTTGATTTAAAAAAAAAACATTTTTTTTATCAATTAAAGTGCATAACACCAGTGACACAAAGAAGTTATGTGCTACCTGATAAAAAGAATGATAATCAAATTAATAAAATCAAATTAGCAAGTATAGTCTCACTATTTAATGCCTTGAGATGCTTTTTCTTTGATGAACCGTGATCCAGGAAACAGTTAAACAGAGCTATGTTTAACAATGGCCGTTTCTCAATACACAAGTACACAAGTCTGGACTCCCGTACTTGTGAAGAACGGACTTGGGAAGTTCGGATCGCGAGTGCGGCCTCCCGAGAACGGGAGGAAGCGGGACGGTTGTTCTGTAATTGGAACAGCTGTGTACTTGATGACGTCACCCTCTTAGAGGAGTAGAAAGCGTTGTTACGAAAACATAGGAGCACATTTTCACCTAGCCGCTTTCTTAACAAATAAACCACATATCTGAAGTCTAAACCCCTACATTCTCGTCTAAAAATAACTTAAAACATTGTTTTAGCACACAGCAGTGCTGTTTTGAAAGCATACAGGTGCTTACAGTTATGTACCTTCTCCTCCTGCATTGCGCTGATACTGCTGCGAGGTGCATTCTGGGTTATCGGGCTGTAAGAAGTTCACACAAGTCACCTTCCATGCATCCTCGATAAAGTGGGAGGAGCAAGAACACATCCGGGTATTAGTTGTGTACTTGGCTAACTGTGATCTTCTGAATTGGAACAGTACTTGGGCTGCGACTGATGACGTTTCCCGAGTCCACAAGAACACAAGTACAGACAAGATCGCAGATTGAGAAACGGCCAATATCTATGATAAAATATAATATAAGAGTCCTGATAACACTAGTGTCCAAAATAAAATAAAAAATCTTTGCGACAATTTTTTAAAATGTAGTATGATGTTAATCATGCATCTGTTTTATGAAATCTTAAAAGTTAAACCTTTTAAAATATTTCTTTACACTAAAAATGTTTGCTCAATTGATGAAAATTGGTTATGTGATGAGCTATTTTACATATGTAAAGAGCCTTTGAAATATCAAAGAAATCATAAGGAAAATGTGGTTTTAATCTTAGGTTAACTGTGGAAATGTATTTACTGACTTGAAATTTTAGGACTCTTGAAAATTTTAGGATTTTTTTTTAACCCTCCAACCTTTGTGACATGGTTTCCCCCTCCAAATGGAGAATGACCTTTAAACAGCTGAAAACTCTTCCAGTAATGTTGAGCAGTGTAATCTGTGCTAGAGCTTTAAAGGGCAGATAATAAGAGAACGTGGCTCTCAGTTCAGCAGCGCTTCTCTGCAGGTTTAGCATTTAACTACGGTCAATAGTTTATACCAGGGGTATTTAATTAGAATTCAGTACTGTCCAGTTAGAGAAAATTTCGACAGGCCAAGGTCTGGACCGCTATCATAAAATAAATGGAAACACCCTGAATAATTTAACTTATCGAGTCTATTAATGTGAATCTGTATGTTAACTTTGTTTCAAAATGCTGTATTTATTCTATTTAATTTTATTTATATTAGATATAGGCCTGCCTGTCATGATAATTACATGAATGACAAATCATACAATATATGGAGAAATGTTTGCTGAACTTGGCCAAAATCTCAGCTTTTTTAAGCAGTTTTATTTTATTTAATATTATTACTGTATCAGACTTTATTATGTTGTGTGTAAAACTGATGGGGAAAGTTGCCAATGCTTTTTGTCCCATGGGGGCTGCCTTAGTGTTGATGTTTTTTTTTTTGTCTTGCTGAGGAGTTCTGATCAGGTGGAGTAAAGTGGAATATTTTGCACTCTTGTCTCGGTTGTTTCTCTTTAATTCCTCCAAGTAACACCGCTCGGTTACATTACTGTTAGTATGTTTTATAAAGGTAGTATTTTAATTTCTTTTTCTGGTGCGCACCATCTGTATTCTCATCTTTTCTCGCTTTACTCTCCGACTTCTCACCGCCTGCTTCGCCTATGTGGCTCCGCACTCTCTCATCTGCACAGATCTGATTGGCAGAGGACAGCGTTTGGTGATCTTACAGCACACGTGATTGGTCTGTGAGTTTACTGCGCTGTAAAGCACGTAAACCATAAAAGCCGCTTTAAATGAACACGGTCAGAATTAAATCCTTCTCTGTAGTTTATCGGTTTGGGTCCGGATTGGACAACGTCTGGGTCCGGACCACGGTCCAGCTATTAGTGACCTCTGGTTTATACTAATTATACACCTGACCCAAATAATCAACTAACAACTAACTAATCAACTAATCAACTAACTACCTGCCCTCACTGAGGCAACAACCAACCAGAAACACCTATTTATTTTACTGCATGATAAAGAGGGTAAATGTTAAAACGTGTTACAGCTGGTTCTGGAGTATCACTGACCTGTTTTAGTGATTTTATGCTGTATCACTCTCAGCTCTCCTCAGTAAGGGCAGGTAGTTCATTAGTTGGATCAGCTGTGTTTAATACGTTGTATAGTTACGGCCGGAGTTTTCGCTGGTGTTGCGCCGAAAAGAGTCCCCTGCTGATCTTTGCAGCTGCGCTGGGAGGTCAGTTCACTGCAGTGCTGTAGCATTAGCTTAAATTTAGTATTTTTCTTATTACGACTCTTAAATGATCTGGTAATTCAGAGGATCCAGTGATGTTCAGGAGTAAAATGTACACAGAATAAACATACAGGGGTCTGAACAGATTTATTTTCCACAGAATGTAATAGAGGCGGGTTTTTGAAAACCCTATTCATTTTCCTCATTAGGAAAAAAAACGCTTAGACACGGAAGCTATATGAGGACTACAGAATGACGCACAACTTCAGTGGTCTATATCGAGATTAAATATTTTTTGTTATTAATTTTTTTTTTTCTACCAGTAAATCGTTAGTAACCTTGACCAATGCCGTTTCAGTACTGTGGAAGGGTCGGAAACCAGATTGAAAGGGTTCAAATAGGTTTTGTGATTCAAGATAATGTTGCAATTGGCAGGCCACAGTTCTTTCAAGGACTTTAGACAGGAAGGGGAGATTGGAAATAGGGCGATAGTTGTTGAGGTCAGAAGGGTCAAGACCAGGTTTCTTTAGTATAGGGCTGTATTCGGAATGGCATACTACTATACTGCGTACTGCATACTGCACTAGTATGTACTGCATACTACACACTGCCCAGTATGTAGTATTCGGTACTGCAACACTTTTGATTGTAGTACCCTACACGGTCCCTGACACACCAATCAGTGCTCTGTAGTGCTCCGAATTCCTTAGAGTGAGTTGTAAACAGAAAGAACATGAAAAATGTCCTACCTTTTCATTATTAAAACTAATGAGATCTGCATACTGTCCAGAACAGCAATTGCTGCTTTTATTTTAGAGTTTAGCAGCTAACCCAATTCTAACAACCAATTAGCAGCAGCCCCCACAACCCAAGTATGTTCCAGTTATATTTAAATATGTTTTTCTATTTATTTTAGTAGATTACTATTTTCATCTATGTAAGTACCAACAAGAAGAAAACATTTAAACAAACTCTCATTCATATTTACACAATCTCAACACAAATCAAACAATTTTATTAATTTGTATTCAAATAATTCCCTTATTTAAAAGAAAAATATGTATTTAAACACAGGGAATTATTTATTAAATCAACAGAACGATTTATTAAACAAAGGTAATTATTTATTAAATAAAGAGAACGATTTATTAAAACTGAGGGAATTTTTTATTAAAGTAACAGAATAATTTATTAAAACTCAGGGAATAATTTACTGCATCAAGGAAAGTAATGGCTCACCGCTGTCGAGACCCTCCGCTGTCCCGGCCGCGGAAAGCGCTCGGTCGCGGCAGCGGAGGGTCCCGGCCGCGGAAAGCGCTCGGTCGCGGCAGCGGAGGGTCCCGGCCGCGGAAAGCGCTCGGTCGCGGCAGCGGTGGGTCCCCGCCGCGGAGAACGCGCGGCCGCGGCAGCGTCCCGGCGGCGGACAGCGCTCGGCCGCGGCAGCGGAGGGGGCTCGACAGAGGTGAGCCAATACTTTCCAAAATAATTCCCTTAATTTAAAAATATATATATTTATCAAATTTAAAAATCTCTCGCACTCGCCTCCATCTTGTTTTTTTCTGAAGTGAGCTGGAGAAGCCAGTTGCAATGCATGTTGGGATGCAGTACACCGCGAAGATAGCTCCCCATGCACACTGCGAAATCGGAGCGGAGTAGTACACCATCCGGGTACCTGTAGTGCACTACAGATCCTCAGTTTGGTCACACACTGCGTACTGCATACTAGCTTTATGCAGATTTAGTACGCGAGTAGTATGTAGTATGCCATTCCGAATACAGCCTAGGAGTGACTGCAGCCGTTTTGTAAACAGATGGAACCTGACCAAGGAGAAGTGATTGATTGATGAGAACAGTGAGGTGGGGGAGCAAGGCAGGTACGCAGGCTTTAGTTAAGTTGGTGGGGAGTGGATCTAGAGCACAGGTTGTGGTCTTAGAAGACATTACAATATTAGCGATAAAGGAAGAGTCAATACTGTTAAAGGCAGCAAGAGAGGCGGAAGAAATGTTAAAATGAGAGAGGTTGGTAGTATGAGAGGAGTGAGAGGGGGGTCCAGAAGAAGCAGAGATCAGGGATCTATGAATATTTGCTATTTTTAAATAGCTTATCAACTGTTGAGAAGAGGTGCCGAGAGTTTGTTCTATGCTGACTGTTAATGAGGTCAGAAAAGTAGGTTGTCTTAGCAGCACTAACAGCATCTCTATATGCAGACAGATGTTGCTTATATGCATTCGCGCTACGTTTCATGCTACGTACATGCTTCAAGGCTACTCAAACATGTCTTAAAGTGAACATATTATCAGAAGTGACTTTTTGTATTTACACTTGGGCCTCAACTGCCCCTATATACACTCCAATCACCAAAAAATCTGTCACAATAAATAAACCTGCATAGAACCACTCTGGCTCCACCCCTCCTCCATTAACACCAACCAGAGCCCCACCCACTAGATCATTTGAAAAAAAATCGATTTTGCTCTGCTGTTTGAGAACCACAGACAGTACACAGCAGGACTAGCCAGTAGACTTTGTCTGAGGGAGGGATCTGTACCTACTGTGGCTAGTCAGCAGATGTTTTGCCATTTTGCACAAAGCTAACACTAATGTGTGGTAAACGCTTAATGTAAACATGTGTAAGTTTGTGGAATGTTTTTTAATAGCCCATATATCAACAGTATTCTAACATATAAAAAAGCAGTGTAATGTCCCTTTAAAAAGTAACTAGTTGGTTCTGTGGTTTTATATAGTACATATGTAGATTATGGCTATAGTTCACTCGAGTCCTTAGATATTGGGGTCAGAATATCAGAATATCGAACAGCTGGATTGATCTCTAATAAATTAATAAAGAGTTCAGCTTAAGTTCTGCTGTTTGATATATTATATCTGGACATACAATTATTGGATTATCTTCCAGCCCTAGCCCTAATTGATGCATATTAAAAATGTTAATTAAAGAATTTTTCTTTAAGTTTTCTGAGCCCCCAAAGGCGCTCCAAAGCCTGGCGCACCTCCACGTTTCTGATTCCGTACGCCAGAGGGTTCACGCAGGGTGGTAGCAGCACTACTACTGCCATCATCAAGTGGCTGTCCATGTCCTTGTCAAAGAATGTGATGAATTTTATCGTACTTGGAAACAACTGCAGGAAAAAGATGCCAAGGTAAAAAGCCACGGTGCCCCGGGCACGAATATTGTCCTCCTGAAAAGGTTCCTGGACGTGCCTGGCCTCCTGGTACATCCGACCGTAGGAAAAAGTGAAAACCAGCAGACAGAAGATGAGCAGACACCCGACAAAAGCTTTGTTAAAGGTTTCAAAATGCAGAGAACAGCGAATATGAGCCTGTATGACTTCCGGCTCGCACACAAACCCGGAGATGACGTGACCGAATGTTGCTCCTCCCGTCAGAACCAGGATAGTAGAAGTGCTTGCTCCCATTAAAGCCAGCAACCAGTTAAAAGCCAGGAACAGGTACATCCTCCCGTTCGTCATGATGGCCAGGTAATGAATTCCGTAGCACGTATACACAAAACGCTCCAGAGCCATGGAGGCGACCGTCAGCAGCGAGGTGATGATGGCTAACGTGGCAGTAAAGAACTGGACCAAGCACCATCCACTAAAACTCAGCGTCTGACGGTAAAACAAACAGTACAACATCGATGGAGCAAGAGTCAGGGTCTGCAGGAGGTCGCTTACAATCAAATTCCTCAGCAGCATGTAGCGCGGCTGCCAGGAGAGAGCTTCGGAGTGCTCCAGTCCCAACAGCAAGTAGACGTTCACCACCAACGAAAACAAGAAGAAGGTGCAAATCAGAAGGATGGAGACGTGTGACAAGACGTTGTTGTGGACGATATTCCAGAAATGACAGGATGCCACATCGGGACGCCATGGCAACAGCGGCTGTGTCCCATTATGAGATGATAACGAAAGATTTGTACAGGCAGCTTGATATCGCTGAGCAGTGTTCATGTTTAAGGAACTAGAGATACACAGGTGAGCTGTTGAGTTAGAGATTCAAAGGTGAGCTGTTGAGCTAGAGATGAACAAGTGAGCTGGAAATCTGGAGACGCACAGGTGAGCTGGAGATCCAGAGATGCACAGTTCTGCTGGAGAGTTGGAGGTGTGCAGGGAAGCTGGAGATGCACAGGCGAGCTGTTGAGCTGGAGATGTTCAGGTGAACAGAGATACATACACAGGTGAGCTAAAGCCTTGGAGAAGAACAGGTGAGCTGGAGCTGGAGATCCGGAGATACACAGTTAAGCTGTAGAGTTGGAGATGTGCAGGTAAGCTGGAGATGTACTGGTGATGCAGAGGTGAGCTGGAGGTGCGCAGGTGAGCTGGAGCCTTGGAGCTGCACTGGGAAGCTGGAGCTGCACTGGGAAGCTGGTGCGGTACTGGAGAGCTGGAGAGCTTTGAATGAGCTGAAGTGTGAAAAATATGCTGGAGAGCTTGAGTGCCTTATTCATCTCCTAGCAACGATGCGTCCTGAAAATCTAGTGGTTTGACACAGAGAGGGGAATGAACTGAGTGATTCATATGGAGAAGATTCTTAATTGGAGGTCTTTATGCTGCTGGTTGACAGGCACACCGCAGCCAATTAGAGTAATAATTGTTAATTAACTTGTCTTTATATATATATATATATATATATATATATATATATATATATATATATATATATATAGAGAGAGAGAGAGAGAGAGAGAGAGAGAGAGATGATATCAAACCATCCAAATTGTGTTATATGTAAAATGGAACTATTTTAACATTTAAACATACTATTTCATGTATGTAACCCCATATTTTAAATATGCTTACAATAAAAAAAAAAATATATATATTACAATTAATGAGTATTACAACTGTATCACTATTTATTATACACCAGGTATTAGAAATGTACAAAGAATTGATGTTAAATATATTTACATTAGAGTACAAATATGCTTCTTGTTCCTGTCTTTTGTATGTAGCACACTTCTAGTATAATTAAAAAAAACATATGGTACTTTTTAAACATTTGATGAAATAATATTTTTAATATATTTTAAGTAAGTACATAAATATGTTATCTGTATATTTAAAGCATACTTAGACCATTTTTCAATTTGTTTTAAATATAATTATGTTTTTTTTTTTTTCACGAGGGTTTACTGATGGTCAGTGATGGTTTGGATAGTGATGTCTTCTGCTGGTGTTTGTCCACTTTGTTTTATTAAGTCCAAAGTCAGTGCAGTATTTTTATTTTCCGGAAAATCTATGAAGATGGCAGGTTGAGGTCAGTACTGAGAGTGAGTTGATTGAACACTGGCAGGTTGTATGTAGTAAGTGCTCTGTAGGGGTGGGGATTGACCTTTACTGCGGCTCTGCTAAACTTCTCCTGCCCCCTCACTGGGTGACCGGTTGAAACTCCGTCACGTGACGGGGCAGGTAACTATTAATTGCCCCGGCTGGCGCGCGGGACAGCAGTTAGAGGCGCGCGCGAGGGAGCTGTGTCCCGGATCAGCAGCGCGAGATGGAGCAGTACAGTAACGGCTATGGGCAGGAGGAGTACATGCTGCAGGAGGACGAGTGGGACCGGGACCTGCTGCTGGACCCGGCCTGGGAGAAACAGCAGAGGAAGGTGGGGGCGGGGCTTAGCCTGTTATAATGTAGCACAGCTGCAGGCTAATCTAACCTACTGTAGATATATTACATTACTGTACTCCCACTGTCCATATATTTATACTATACTATACTAAACACATACACAAAACATGCTAAGAGTGCTACAAAATTCATTTCAACATTTATTCAATGTTATGTTATATATATATATATGGGTTCTATTATAATTAAAACTAACATTAATTATGTATATCCTGTTTGTATTCTATTCTTATAGCCTGTACTGTTTTAGTATTGCAGTGTAGAAACAGACATTTAGCCTAAATAAAAGTTTTTAATTTACCTAAAAGCCCCAACCATTCAAAAACTTTAAAACATAAACGTTAATCAAGCCAATAGACAAACATAAAGTGTGATGTGCAGAGATGTGTAACATACTGTAACATATAGAACATACATAATCAGAGCAGTTACTGAGGTAGAGAGTTGATGTCAGATTTTTTTTTTTACACAAAACAATGGTTCCTATTAGGTAATGTTAAATTAATAAAGGTTGTTTTAATAGTTTCTCCCATCATAAACCTTAAAAGATGTAATGCAAGCAAGAACATAAGCTGTGTCCAAACATTTGACTACGTACTTTTGGTGTGTATACAGTATATATATATATATATACACATGTATATATATATATATATATATATATATATATTTATATATATATATATATATATATATATATATATATATATATATATATATATATATATATATATACCTAGCTCTGATAGCAAAGAACATTACAAAATGTGCTTTTTTGGATGCATTACATCTTTTAATGTTTATGATAGAAAAACAATTATTAAACAACCTAGTGTTCTGTATGTTTTTCGTGAGGGTGTGTAATTGCACCAAGCATGCTGAGAAGTAGAGATGGGACAGATCCGATACAATATCGGTATCGGGGCCGATATTGACGTAATTTAATCGGATATCGGGCAAGCGCGGCCGATCCACTTACCGATCCATATTCCAGTCCACAGCTTGAGCTGGACACTAAACCTGCTGTAACATACATGAAACACATCACTGATCCGGATTCCAGTTCCACAGTTTACCCAAAACCCCCAGCAGCTTCAGTCTGAAGCTGACTAAGTAAAATTTAGCTGTTTATCTACAAAAAAAATGTTCTTTTTCTGGAGAGTTTTTACTTTCAAAACGCCGAACAGCACAACAGCTACATGTAATAATTGTAAATTCAGCGTCTGAGGGGTGAACAGATTAACACCAGCAGTCTGTTAGCCTAGCTAGCACTGAACCCACAGTAGCTGCATTCTAGTGTTGTAAAGGTAAGTTAATTATTAACTACAGACTGGAGTAAACTATAGTCATAATCCACATATCCTATAAAACCACAGGATCTACAAACACTAACCAGCACAAACACACCCATCTGTTATTAAAAACTGTGATTAATTTAGTTCGGAAATACAGTTAGCATCGCTAGTTAGCTGTTAGCCATCTCCTTTAAGATCTGCAGTCTGTTAGCCTAGCTAGCATTGGGTGGACAGCTGCATCCCAGTGTTGTAAAGGTATTTACTACAGACTGGAGTAAACTATAGTCATAATCCACATATTCTATAAAACCACAGTATCCACAAACACTAACCAGTACAAACACACCCATCTGTTGGTAAAAACAGAGATTAATTTAGTTCAGAAATACAGTTAGCATCACCAGTTAGCCGTTAGCCATCTCCATCAACACCAGCTGGTTAGCTATTAGCCACTGCAGCTAATCCAGTATGCTACGTGTCTCCTGCACAACCAGTGCAAAAAAGATTAGTCTACAGCCCTGTATTTAATATTTAACATATTAAATATTTCACTTAAAAAAAAATAATAATAATATTTAATTTGAAAGATAACTATTGTGTGTTTGTATATAAAGTGTGTCAAATAAATGACTTTGAAACACACTTACATTAAATGCACTTGTGTATACTCTTCAAACGGCTGTGTGGTCAGTTTGAGCCTCATTATATAAATTTAATCATAGTGCTAATAATAAACTAAAAGAGCCCTTTTATCGGTATCTGTATCGGTATTGGCATCGGCAGTTTTATATCAGTTTTATATTGGAATCGGATCAGAGCTAAAAAAAAAAATTGGATTGTCCTATCACTACTTTTAAAACGTGCAGTGTGGTGCAGTCTCCTTTCAGAGTGGATAAATCTGATGAGGTAGAGTGAGGTAAACTGAGATAGAGGGAAGGTAGAGAGAGAGTGTGGTATAGTGAGGTAGAGGGTCACAGTGAATGCTTACGGGTTAAATTAACGTTAAAGATCGTAGCTTTAGTGTTTGTGTGTGTGTGTGTGTGTGTGGATATTGGTGGCTAACAATAGGGCTTTGTTGACCAATACCTTTTCTACTGGGCTATCCTGAGCACTGTGAGCAGATGCACACACACACACACACACACACACACACATTCAGAGACTAATTTTAACTGTGCAGCTTATAAAGGCTCGGGCCTGCACTAATCCCGTGTCCTTGGTTTGTGTCGCGGACCTTCTGACCTCAGGGTTACGCTGTAAAGGCTGGAGTCTCATCGGTTCAATCATACCACACTTACAATAATAACCATTTAAACACCTTAGCAACTACCTAGAAACCATTTAGCAACACCATATGTATGTAACATGCAGTAAGATGCTGTAACATGCAGTAATATTCTGTAATATGCAGTAACAAGCTGTTATGTACTGTCATATGCTGTAATATTCTGTAATATAGAGTACAAGCCAGAAGTTTGGACACACCTTCTCTTTTTCAATGCGTTTTCTTTATTTTCATGACTATTTACATTGTAAATTCTCACTGAAAGCATCAAAACTATGAATGAACATGAAAAAAATAATATTCTAGTTTCTTCAAAATAGCCCCCCCTTTGCTCTGTTTACTGCTTTGCACACTCTTGGCATCATTCTCTCAATGAGCTTCAAGAGGTGGCCACCTGAAATTAAAAGTTTTCCAACAGTCTTGAAGGAAGGAGTTCCCAGAGGTGTTTAATTGCACTTGTTGTTCCTTTGCCTTCTTCACTCTGTGGTCCAGCTCACCCCAAACCATCTGGATTGGGTTCAGGTCCGGTGACTGTGGAGGTTCAGCTCATTTTTTGTTAAGTACATAAAACTCCACGTGTGTTCATTCATAGTTTTGATGCTTCAGTGAAAATCTACAATGTAAATAGTCATGAAAATAAAGAAAACACATTGAAAAAGAGAAGGTGTGTCCAAACTTTTGGCCTGTACTGTAGAGTATTATTCTGTTACATGCAGTAATATGCCATAACATCCAGTAACGTTTAGTAACATGCTGTACTATGCTGTAATATGCCGTAACATGCAGTAATAATCTGTAACATGCAGTAAAAACTGCAGGAAAGTGTTCGAGTGCAGAGAGAGAGTGTAGTTTTATTAATAATTTGTGGTTTTGTTTCTCCCTGGCTGATAGTTTAGTGTGACGGGACATTAGAAGTATGTTAAACTGCAGGCTGCATGTCGGCGGCGGGCGACAGAGCGAGGGTGTTAACAGGACGGCGGTGATGAAATGGAACACCTGCCTGCTATTGTTGTTCTCCTGCTGGCACTCAGTACTGTAGTTTAGGTGACTCTGAGGAACCCTATAAACTTTCACCATCAACATTTATAAAAAGACTGGGGCAGCTGCAGCACCACGCTCAAACAGAGCTCCACTTCTCTATATTACACAGTATAACCACTATATAACCACAACGTCTGATATAGGGGTGGGCGATATGGCTCTAAAATAATATCACGATATTTCAGGGTATTTTTGCGATAACGATATACTTGGCGATATAGGAAAACTAAAATAATTCATTCATTTCAGGAATATAGTATAATACATTACATTACATTACATTACATTTGGCAGATGCTTTTGTCCAAAGCGACTTACAATATTGAAGTGCAAATAATAGAAGAGGTTAAGTACAAAAATAATAGAAGTTAAAAATAAAGCATCTATAGATAGGGCCTTAAGGAGGTCAGAGGGAAATAATGGGATAGAGGAGTAGAGAAGAGGAAGAAGGAGATGAGGTTAGAATTAGTTAGTTTGTTAGAGGTGTTAGGAGAGTAAGTGCTCTTTGAAGAGCTCTGTCTTCAGGAGTTTCTTAAAGATAGTGAGAGATTCTCCTGATCTGGTAGTGGAAGGTAGTTTGTTCCACCATTGGGGAACTCTGTATGAGAACAGTCTGGATTGCTTTGTGTGAGTGTTTGGCAAAGCGAGGCGACGTTCATTGGAGGAGCGCAGCGAGCGGGAGGTAGCGTAAGCCTTCAGGAGCGAGTGCAGGTAGGAAGGAGCCTGTACTGTACTCACCTTGTAGGCGATTGTAAGCCCTTTGAATTTGATGCGAGCAGCAACCGGTAGCCAGTGGAGCTCAATGAGCAGCGGAGTGACATGTGCCCGTTTTGGTTGGTTGAAGACCAAACGTGCTGCTGCATTCTGAATCATCTGTAGTGGTTTTACTACACAGGCCGGGAGGCCAGTTAGTATGGCATTGCAGTAGTCGAGGCGTGAGATTACCACAGCTTGTACCAGGAGTTGGGTGGCCTGTTGCGTCAGAAACGGTCGAATTTTTCCGATGTTGTAAAGCGCAAAGCGGCAGGATCGAGCAACTGAGGCCACATGGTGCGTGAAGAGAAGCTGGTCATCAACCATGTCACCCAGGTTCCTAGCAACCTTTGTCGGTGAGAGAGAGAGAGAGTCGATGGTTATGGCAAAGTTGTGTTGAATAGAAGGTTTTGCTGGTATGACCAGAAGTTCAGTCTTTGAGAGGTTTAGTTGGAGGTGATGTTCCTTCATCCATGCGGATATGTCTGAGAGACACTGTGATATTCGTGCAGAGATTGAGTGATCATCTGGTGAGAACGACAGGTATAGCTGAGTGTCGTCAGCAAAGCAGTGGTAGGAAAAACCATGTGAGCGGATAACCCGACCTAGAGAGGTGGTGTATATTGAGAAGAGAAGAGGTCCCAGTACCGAACCCTGGGGAACCCCAGTGGGTAACGAGTGGGCTGGGGACAGCCGTCCTTGCCATGACACCCTGAACGAGCGCCCAGTGAGGTACGATCTGAACCATGACAGCACATAATAGTATAACAGTATAATCATAATGTGGCAAAATAAATAATATAGCATACAATAAGATAATGCAGCAAATAATATTGCAGAATATTTAGTGCACGCATATAAACTGCAAACTAAAACAATTATACAATAAATACACCTAAAGCTTCACAGTGAATAATAGACTACTTTTACAACAGAACAGCCCTATTATCACAATATGGATTTTTAATATCATTATATTTCTGTGTCACGATATATTGTATACGATATAATATTGCCCACCCCTAGTGTGATTAAACTTCTCTATATAACACATAATCAGTATATAACCAGTATATAAGCACACCGTCTGCTAATAAAAAGACAAAGCTGGATGTTCAAGTCAGATTAGTGATGCTTTAGGTGTTTTTATATGTTTTAAAGCTTGGGTGTTATTTAAAAAATATATACAGTGTTGTGCAAAACGTTTTAGGCACCTGTGTGAATTTCAGTAAAGAAAAAGCTTCTTATCTGTGGAGTAAGTGAAGTTTATTAGCTCAGTAAAACACATTACAGCATTACAATACATATAAACAGCAATTTTACAAAAAGCAGAAAAGCTTTTACAGCCCTGTTTTCCCTAAAACATCTCCTAATCTCTCCTCCTAATCTGAGTTTAATAGAGTTTTATTTCTAGTTCTTATCATATTAATCAACACCTGGTTTGGTTATAAATTTGGTAAATGTGGTAAATCAGGTGAGCTGCTGACGGAACTGAACATAATAATATACACATGCTGGTTGAGGAGCATCCAGGAGAAATCTGGAATCTCTACACTTTGTTCTTCAGCTTAAATGGCTCACAGGATATAACATACTTAGTTAAAAATGAGAATTCCTTGTTACATTTTACTGTGTTTATGTTTATTTGCATCTGTTCAAATCATACGTTGTGCTTTTTTTTTTAGGTAAAAACCCTTATATTGCTGAGATAAATGGATTAGTGTAATTTGCTTTGGTGCCTAAAACTTTTGCACAGTACTATATATATTTTTTAAAAATTATTTTCAAAGCAAACCCGAAGATGCAAAAATAGAAATGAAAAAGTCTAAAACACGTTACATATTTAACAAGAAAATACATTCAACGCTATTCCTTGTTTTCCATTGTGTAAAAAATGAATTGCTTCCAGCAGCTGATGCAGTCTGTTGTTGTTAATTGTGTTATGTTTTTTGCGTTAATTAGAAATGTGCCGAATTGAGTCCCAACTAAACTAAATATTTGTCAAAAGAACAAAAACTGAATACTGAACATTGCAGGTTTTCATATATTTTGATGCGGTTTTCCGTGCAGAATAACTTAAATCTAACTAAATCTGCTTTGTTGTCCTTTTGTTGAAAAAACTACAACATTTAACAGTTAAAAAAGAAAGTTGCCAACTCTATTAAGCACTTAACTATTTTAAGATCCCAGGAGACAAAGCACAATACATTTAATGCAGCAGAAAAAAACAGCCAGTTTGTGAAGAGAGTAAAAATGAACTTAAACCTGCCGTTTGTCATCTGTCACTGCAGGCTTTGGTGGGGGGTAGTGCGGGATGTGGCATTTTTCTTCATTGTTCGGTATAAATTATAAAACATTTTTTTAGACGAAGATGTTCGGTTGCCAAATATTCAGTTCAACCCTTGCCTTTATGTGACAGGTGTGATTGTTTCAGAGATTTGGTCAGATCTGATTTTATGCTTTGCTTTGACTCTCAACTAGCATCAGTGTTGCTAGGTGGTTGCTAAGGTGATTCTATGGTATCCTTAGTGATTGCTTTGGTGTTGGTAAATAGTTACTAGGTGGTTTCTAAGGTTGCTAACTGCTAGCTTAGATGTTGCTATGGATTCCGTGGTGGTTGCTATGGTGTTGCTAAATGGTTGTTGAACACTTCACCATTCTAATATTCCAGCAGAAAGTTATCTGGATGTTCTTAAACATTTTTATTTAATGTTTTTAAATATTCAAGGAACATTACAGGCCAATCTCAAAACATTGCTGGTGCTATTTTGAGAATAAAGTTGAAAAGTTTCAACAATAATGCCGTAAAGTTTTAAAAATAACGTCGTAATATTTCGAGAATAAAGTCGTAATATTTTGAGAGTAAAATTTTTAAGTTTCAAGAATAAAGTCGTAATATTTTGAGAATAAAGTCGTAATATTTTGAGAATAAAATTGTAAAGTTTTAAGAATAAAGTCGTAATACTTTTTAAAAATAAAGAGCATTTTTGCAATTTATATTAATTCCATAAATATTCTGCACTTTTGTTTTGTCATAGATGTTTCTGTTATATTATATTATTTTGATGTATTATATTATAAAATAATATTTGTAAAATTGACTAAAATGTTTGAATGTTTGAAACTGTTAAACTAAATTAACCTTCTGCGTTTATTTTGTGTTCTTAAAGTTATTTTAAGTTAAAATAAATATTTTAGTTATCCAGAATCTTGCTATCACATAAATACCATGAAATATTGGTGTATTATTTGAATGCCATATCGCCCATCCCTAGTTGATTAACCTGTGTTTTTAGTTTGTAATTGTCTAGCTGGAAAGATTATGTATGTATTGTCAAATAGAGGTGGGCAGTATGGCCCTAAAATAATATATATATATATATATATATATATATATATATATATATATATATATATATTTTGTTTTATTTTGCTAAAAACAAAAAAAAAGTAGTACCCTGATATGATAATTAGGGGTGGGTGATATGGCACCATATTACAGGGACTATGTTGGTGATATTATTGCGTACGATACGATATGGCACATACCTATTGTCATGTGTTTTCAGTACATTCCTGGGACATTATTTCCATATCTTTATAATGTTACAGGCTAATCTTGCCGGAATCTTTTTTTTAATTTTGCTAAACATTCTTATAACGTTGTCTGTTAGCTGGGATGATGAGCCTGACTGAAGAACCAATGTGGCGCCAAGGTTACGCTGATTTTACGGCTAAACGTTTGATTGATTTTGATTTGTAAAGGACTGGTAATTAGCTGAAGAACTCATTGCGTGAAGAATTCATGCGTCTTTTTGTTTTTACGCATTAGCATTTGTGCTACGTGCTTCTCTCTCGTACCCACAACACATCTCTTGGTGCAGCTGTGCAGCTATAGCTGCAAAAAAAAAAACAGCAAAAGCAAACCGCCTGGCCTTTTTCCTACACCTCCTGGACCTGAGCATGAACTTTAGACCAGCTGTTTCCTGTTTCTCCACTCCAGCAAAAGATGCTCCACATATGAGCTGCTAACAAACTCATCCATTTCCCTTTATAAAGCTACGAGTCTCTCGTCTCTCTGAATTTTTTTGTTGTTGGTGAAGAAGGAGACGTTTATACAGGTATCAGTGTGCAGCACGTGAGGCATTTCAGGGACAGATTGCGTTCACATTACACACAGAGACAGATCACTTACATTTACAGTGAATGTGAACCGTCAACATCCAAAACCAAATCGTATCTGAGAAAAATTCGGATTTGAGCAACGTGGCTTGTAATGTGGACGTGTAATAACTCAACATACAGCCTTTAATTTAAATAGCTGCAACACAAGTGAATAGACCTCACTAGATCTCACTCCTTGGTGTCTTGGGTCATGGGAGACTGAATATGCTGGATATGCAACATATGTCACTTCATGGCAAAGAACTCCATGAGGATGTAAGAAATATAAAAAAAAAGTGAGAAAATGTGTGTTTGGAAGATTATGGGTCATATTTTAGTTATCTATAGTATTAATCACGTATTATGAAGCTGGATTTAGGGCGTATTGGGGTGTTTCTGGTATAGTGAGGGCTCAAAAAATATGCCTTGTGTGTCTCAAAACGCGAAACAAAAGGATTTACCTTATTCTCTTAATCATGGGTGTGGTTAATTTTGGGCGTAACGTGAAATGAGCCAATCAGTGTGCCAGTTGTCATTCCCTTTAAGAGGCAGGTGAGCTCTGACTTTGGCGCATTCATATCTTAACAGAAGCAAGGCAAGGCATGAAAATAGACAGTTGATTGGGTGTAAGATAGCAATGAGCATCGCACCGCGTCCATCCCTAGTTTATTTTCTCGTGTTTTTTCGTTTGTAAATGACACAGCGCAAATTTAGAATTGTGTTGAAACTTTAACAAAAATTGCAATTGTAGATACAAATCAATTAATCAGTCAATCAACCTTTATTATGACTCGGAAGTACATTGAGAGCAACCCTACATTTTAATGTAGCTGAGAGTTTACAAAAAACAGGGATTGACATGACAAAGAAAATAATAACTAAATAGAATTATTTTAAAATAACAGTAAATTAAACACACAAATAGATAAAAAATAAAAATAGAATTAGAATAAAAAAAATATATATAATAAAGCTTGGTTTAATTGATAAGAAATTAAGACCAAAAGGAAGAAAAGGAATAAAAAGAAGAGTAATACAACAAAAATTAGTTAAAATTAAGCTAAAACTAACTTTTACATAATCCAATAAGACTATAAATAAATAAATGAACTAAAAAAAATCAAAGCGATAATTCTAAAAATATTAATAGTAATAATAATAAAAGAAAATCAAAAATACGCTAAAAAGCAATAATACAAAGCTATTATTATTAATAATAATAATAAAATAAGGGAAAATAAAGAACTAAGAGAAGAACTAAAATAAAAAATAAAGTTAAGAATAAATAAGATTAAATAAAACAGGTACAGGCTGTCTGATGGTAGTTAGATATTAAGTGTTTAAAATGATTTAGTGACACCAATAAGCCTGTAGTGAATTCCAGCTCACAAATTACTGTAGATCAGGGGTGTCCAAACTACGGCCCACGGGCCATTTGAGTCCCGTTTCCTTTTTTGGAGCGGCCCGCGAGGTATTTTAGAAATAGAATGAAAGTTGGCCCGCTGTTAAGCTGGTTTTTATAATGTGAGATTCAAAGTTTGAATGCTAGGTGTCAGAAACGGGCCAAAGAGTCTACAAGCGGAGAGGGTGCGCATTTCTAGAGCAGAAAAACGGGGCAAAGAGTCTAAAAGTGGAGAGAGTGCGCATTTCTAGCACAGAAAAATGGGGCCAAAGAGTCTAAAAGCGGAGAGAGTGCGCATTTCTAGCGCAGAAAAACGGGGCAAAGAGTCTAAAAGGGGAGAGAGTGTTCATTTCTAGCGCAGAAAAACGGGACAAAGAGTCTAAAAGTTGACGTAATTAAGGAGTTTAAGATTAAGAAACATCATGAAATGAAACATCAATTTGAAAAATCTTAGTTTACACAACACTGTCAAAGATAAAGATAGTAAGTCAAGTAAAATGGTGTGTAAATGAAATAATCAGGAAAAATTTATTATTTAAAGTGGTATATTTCATTATTTGTTTTATTACAGAGTCTGTGGCCCGTGACTTCAAATATATTTCTCCTTCTGGCCCCCAACAAAAAAAGTTTGGACACCCCTGCTGTAAATTATTGTAGATTAATGTTTAAACACTAGCTCCAGTGGGTATTTGTACAGATACTGTATGCTGTTTCTCTGTGTGTATCAGTGTCCTGTATGTACAGGCTGGTATTTAGCACCATGTGCTCACAGTGCGGCTCTGATTGCTGGCATTCTGTGCCCGGCTGGAGACACTGAATCATATCACACAGTGAGACAGAGGCTGTGACCGAAATGGCTCCCTATTTACTAGTTAGGGCACTATTGAGTATGTCAGCCATTTTTCTTTAAGTGTCCCAATCTTAAGGGGGGATTCGAACGTGATTTTGAGGGCACTAAAAACTCCAATAATGCATAATGATTTATAGTAGACTTCGCTGCTTACTAAGCGAGCTGAATGTGTCCCAAAATGCATTGCGGGTCTCGCTACTAAGCAACAGACAGCCGAAGAAACGGAGCGGACAGCGAGCCACCAGGGTTGCCAGATTGTTACAGTGGGATTCAGATAAAACCAATTCACAGGGTAAATAATGTTTCAGATCCACAAATTTACTGAGAAAACCACCCAAACAGCTGATATTCGTCATACTGAAAATATTACAGGGTTTATTCCAACATGATCTTAACTAAAATATCATAAATATCTTAAATATCACTGATTACAAAGAATGATATTTAAATGAGTTTATCTGCATATTTGTATTATGTGTTTTGTGCCTTGTATCATTGGACACACGAAACAAAAATGTAAAAACAGTACATAAAAACAACCTTGCAAGCAATAAAAGAAAGAAATAACTTACTCACATACAATAACGAACATAAACACAACTTCAAATTTCCATCAGCAGGACTAAAAGCTCTGTCTCTGCAGGGTTAGATATCTAACTATAACACCGCCGAGTTAAATTTCCAAACTCTTTACATTTGGTAGTTTTGTTCACCTGTCAATTCACAGCGTTTCCTCCAGACAATTTCAGATACAACTCGACATTTGGCATGATACCACCCAATCTGGCAACAGAGCGAGCCGGTGTACGCTGCTATTTTTAAGAGTTTCTTCATGTAGTTCAGTAATGTGAGGGTCATCTTTTAAACAGCGTGAATATAACAAGCAGATAAATAACTTCATGATCAGCTCAGAGCTTCACTATCTTTAATTCAGAGCTCAGTTCAGTGTGTTTATGGAGTTTTAAACACGGCTCAACCCCTCACCTGTGTGTGTTTATGCGACCGGTGCTGGCGCATGATAACGATGAGTTAGTGTCCGAATTCACTCCAGTTTTACCACTAATTAGTGAACTTATTAGTATCTCCCTACATAGCGCAATACTAATGAGGGAGTAGGGAGCCATTTCGGTCACAGCCATAGTGTCCCATCTGTGGCATCTTTATACTGATTGACGAGGCCTGTTTTCAGCATGGCATGCGGGCGAGGGCACAGGCTCTGACGAGGTTTCAGCACGCGGCTCATTTATAAGCGAAGTGACCGGGCTGTCATTGACCCAGCAGATGATCTTTTATTGTGAGATTGTTCTTGTATTGTGGTGATAAATTCACAGGAGGGATATGAAGTGACAACAACAATACACTGTTCTAATAGGGCCTGTTATCATTTATCATAACCAATTTTTAAATGATATTAATGTAATTTAAAGACCATTTAATGCCACTTATACAATGCTATTCAAAAAAGTAGATATAGATTAGAAATAGATTTGTCATGGGAACCACACCAAGGAAAGACAATCTCTCAATTTATTAACAAGTGGATTAGGCTCACAGAGGTAGTTAGGGACAGGCAGGGTCAGTATCAGAAAGGTAGTAATAGTGAACAACATACTAGAGTCATACACGGGGACTCCAGCAGGTAAACGGGAGGTTAAGCAAACAGAGTAGGCAATATACAAAAAATAGGTCAGCCACAGCAAACAAACAATACATAGGGCAAAAAAAAAAACGAAAAACAACAAAAGAAACATGTTGAAGAAGAGCTAGCAAACTGGATTCAATATTCCAGTTAGCGAAGAGCTAAGCAAACAGAGGAGTATATATACTATACTATATAACAGGCCAGGTGTGAGCAATCAGAAGCATGGAGAGCATGAATTCTGTATGATGCTGATAAGCTGAATTTTTTTATTCTATATTCTTTTTATTGTTGATGTAAAGGCTGGATTTGAGCTGTGGCACAACTGTGTGTGTATAAAGAATGCACATTAAATCCAGAAGGTAAAAGGGCTAGGCAAAAAAGAGTAGTCAATATGCAAAAAAAAATAGGTCAGCCATGTTAAACAAACAATACAGAGGGCAAGGCAAGAGAGTAGTGAAAAAAGACAAAACAACGGTCAGTAACAAAGCAAAAAAAACAACAAAAGAAACGTGTTGAAGAAGAGCTAGAAAACTAGGAAACAGAGGGGTATATATACTAAAAAGGCCAGGTGTGAGCAATCAGAAGCACGGAGAGTGTGAACTCTATAGTCCCGTGTGAGTGCATGCTGGGAAATGGAGTCTTTGTTGTGTGAATCAGAGTCAAGAGCAGGCAGACTGACAAAATGACTATACATTTAGACGGATATCTGTAAAAGTTATTAGGGATGCAAATAATAAACTATTTGTCGATATAATCGACAATCTTGAGTTTATTGAGTAATTAACCTGCTCGTTCACATTTGTTCATTCTGTTTATTGTTGATATAAAAGTTGGGTTTGTGCACTGCTGTGTGTCCATGTTTGTGCATTAGGGAGGCGCCTGTGTTGACAATTCACTGCCAAGATAGCAATGAACGCCTCACTGTTGACGTCTGTCTAGGATGTATTCAATCAGTGGAGCGCCTGTGTTTTCTGTTGCCAAGATACACAGCAATACACCAAATTGACCTGAACACACCTCATTTCCAGACCACCGCACCCATCAGTGTAGACATATTCAAAAGTACTGTTACTATTTAAATGAGGCAGGAGGAAGGCGTGAAAAATAGACTGTTAATGGGGTGTACATCTACCTCACTTTACCTCACTCAACCTCATTTTACCACACAGTAGTGTGAGGAACTCCCTCGATGTTGCTGCATGATGGTGATATAGTTTGAGTTTACTGTTATTTATGGTGTTATTGTAGCTTTTTTAATATGTTTACCGTAAAAAATATATATATCGATAATAATACTGAATATGGTATTTATCCGTGTATATCTTAACAAACGATGTGATCTTCATAAACTCCCTCTCTTTCTCTCTCTCTCTTTTTCTCTCTCTCTCTCTCTCTCTCTCTCTTTCCGTTTATCAGACGTTCACTGCTTGGTGTAATTCTCACCTGCGGAAGGCGGGGACTCAGATTGACAACATTGAAGAGGAATTTCGAAATGGACTCAAACTCATGCTCCTGCTGGAAGTCATCTCTGGTACACAAGTTGTATATTTTTATTTCTATGTATTTTAGCTACAGATGTATTTTTTAATAACTGCAGAAATCTGATTGTAATTGGATTATTGAGTGCGTCTATACAGATTAATTATAAATGTTGCTTTTGACGTCGAAACAGCATTTAACTCTAGAGGATCAAAGTTGGATAACCAAGGGGCTGGACAATAGTCAGATATTAATAATAAAATATTACGATGAGCTTAGAATTTAGGCTATAAGCTCAATATAAAAAAAAAGTTTATTTAGAAAGTGTTTTATATTCTTAAACCATGTTAAATTAAATCAGAGTAGAGGAAGCCTGTGGATCATTGTTTGCATTGTTGTTGTTTTAATCTTACAGAGATCTGTTCTTAATAACATTTTTCTAAGGTTTTAATAGGTCTATATTTCTTCAGTGTTGCGAGGTCAATTAACATATTTCTGAACAGATTTCACTCATTCAAACAGTCTGAAAATGTTTTAAAAAGCTCAGTTTTAACGCTTTACTTACTAAGAAAAATGTCGGGTTTAAATCGGGCTTGGGCTCTTAATGATCTTTTATTTGCACGGCCTCGGGCCAGGTCGGGCCTGATTCTAAACTCTGCTGCTCGTTCACACTGTGAAGGCACTTTGAAGAATAGCAATGTTGTTTTATTTAGTATTCTGTTTATTCTTAATGTAAAAGTCAGGTTTGTGCACTGCTGCCTTCGACGTGCCTGTTTTACCAAGATAGCAATGAACATCTGACTTGTGACTGCTGTCAGGGTCCAAATCGCTGACAGTGCCAGTGTGTGATGATGTTGCAGAATTATACTGTATCGACAGAAATTAAGAAATATATCATGATATAAATTTTATCGGTACCACTTTAAAAAAAGACTACCTTTATAAAGTGTTTATAAATGGTTTACAATTACTTTATTAATGTTACTAATTAGGTTGTAAATGCCTTAAAAATCATTAATAATCAGTTATAACACATATGTAGAAAGGGCAACAATGACCTATTGTTTGCCAAATAGTGAACTCACAGCCATCTATATTGTTGCCCTTTTTATGTACAAGTTATAACTGATTATTAATGATTTTTAAGGCATTTATAACCTAATTAGTAACCATTAATGAAATAATTGTAAACCATTTATAAACCCTTTATAAAGATAGTCTTATTCTAAAGTGGTATTTTTTTTCCATATCGTCCAGCACTAGAAATCCCTGTGTTTAGTGATTCAGGACATTTTTGGAGCTTCACTGTTACAGTATCTTGATTTTACACGTTTAGGTGAAAGGCTGCCCAAACCAGACCGAGGAAAGATGAGATTCCACAAAATAGCCAACGTGAACAAAGCTCTGGAGTACATCACCAGTAAAGGGGTTAAACTGGTGTCCATTGGAGCAGAAGGTAATCAGATTTACTGTTCAGGCATTACCTGTTACTCTGAGAAACTAATCAATTTTTATTTACATTTTTTATTTCCTGTCATGCATCCATGCATGTGTCCTTCCTGTTATGGCCAGCTGCACGACAGAAAACTAGTAATATTAATTAAAATTATTATATAATATTAATAGCTGAACATTAGCAGCAATTGCCTTCAGTCCCTTTGAAAATAAAACAGTGTGAAGGTTGTGATGTCACTGATGAGGTCAAAGGTTACCTTCTTAATAGTTATGGAGTTTAACGTGACAGGGTTTAATTCATTTTCTATTAAATGTATAAAAAAAAGTTGTTTAAAGTGAAGGTTAATGTTATTCTTCTATATGTGTAATAATGATTTGTTCAGAATAAATGTTGTATTGTGTCACGGCCTCGCTATGTTTCCCTGTGTTTTCCCCGTTTCCTAGTGTGTGTCTCCTGTAATTTTCCGTCACGTGTGTCTAATTTGTAGCTCCGCCCCTTCCCCAGGTGTTCAGTGTTTTATGTTACTATATATAGTACCCTTTTGTCTATGTTTATCCGTCGGTCTTTGCACCTTCCTCTGTCGTTTGTTTTGCCACGTTTGCTATTGTTTGTTCATGGTTTTTCGTTACGCTCTAGTTATTTCTTGTTTATTTCTAGTTCCCTTTATTTCACGTATATTTCCTGTCACGTTTATTTTCTGTTTTCTTTTCTTTGTTTATGTTGTATATTATTCACATAGTTATCCCTGTATATATCCCTAGCCCTGTTTAGTTATATTCTGTTTATCGTTACACCCTGTTTGTTTGTTTATGTACATATTTATATTCGTTATTCCCCTGTTTGTTTGTTTGTTTATCTGTTATTTATTAAAGTCTGTCTTACCCGCGTATAAATATTGTTAAAAATGTATTGTTACGCAGTTAGTTTTAATACGAAATTGAAACAGTAAACTATGCAGTGGCACAAAAGACACATTACATTGATATTGATTTGGAATCAGTGACGTGTTATTAATTACTCCACCAAGTTTGACCCCGACATAATCATAATAATTTTTATTTTTAATTTTTTTTTACATTTTTTTTTTTAAGCTTGTGGTGAGATTGTGATCTGGTCTCTATCCGACCCAGCTATCAAATATACTTCTTTTTAATTGAGCTAAACTGCTGAAAAGGCTCAGTTTAATATGATATATTCGCCAGATAATACACTGCTATGAACAAACTCTGCTGCAGCTCCATGCTGTTTACACACTAAGAGCACAGTATGTGCAGCGTTCACTGCTCACATCTGTACTGCATGTCCCATTAAAAACACTGTGTTTAGAAGCAGAGCAGCAATTTTTCAGCTTCACACTTACAGATATACAGATTTACACACTGGAAGACACAGAATCTTCTCAGCTCTGACCAATCAGAGAAGACGATGTGCTCACGTGGTTTATTGGTGCACATTTTGGTGCGTTTAGGTTTTTATGCCTGTGTGAAACCAAACCAAACAGAGGGAGAAACTCTTCAAATAAACAACAAACTCATCAACTGATCCGGATCACAGAAAATAGAAAACAACTACAGATGTAAAAAAATGCTCTTTTATACTCAGATAATTCTAAAGTTCTAATTCAGAAATCCTTACAACCAATCTGAGATGTTTATAATGAATTAAAAAAAAAATCCTTTATTCGATTTATCATGTATTCTTTATTTCAGCACCTCACGTCCAGGGCTTTATCTTTATCTCCCCTCAAACATTAACAAGTTTATGCTAGTATTACAATCATACTTTTATTCAAATTTAAAAATCCACTATAAAAACTTATAGCGTCTTATGAAGAACAATTAATTAATTGATTCATCTGATTAAATTGTACTAATATGTATGTATAAATATATTGTGTTTAGAGATCGTTGATGGAAATGTAAAGATGACTCTGGGAATGATCTGGACCATCATCCTTCGCTTTGCCATCCAGGACATCTCAGTGGAAGGTACTGTACTCGTTTGTGAGCAGAGTTACCATGGGGACTAAGTGCGTAGTAGCAGTGCAGCACTATTGGGCACATGACTCTGCACTAATTATCCCAGTCCCTCTGGTTTATGGATAAAGCTGCTGGTGATGGAACGTACGGTTTTCTGACCTTTTCCCAGAAACCTCAGCTAAAGAGGGTCTGTTACTGTGGTGTCAGAGGAAGACTGCGCCCTACAGGAACGTCAACGTCCAGAACTTCCACTGCAGGTTAGTGCTGAGTGCAGAAGGGGGACATCACACACAGTGAGCTCTGAGACTCATATTAGACTCGTATTACATACCATCCATGTGTTGAGACTAAAAATATTTACATTTCAGGAATTATTATGATATATTATGTATCATAAATTATTTGAGTAATATTGTATAAATGAAGTAATTGTAATTAGGTAATATTGTATACAGAAATTAACTAAAGTTTACTAAAAGAAAGAATTGACTGAAGTTCTGTTCACTTATTTACTCTATGTAACATTTAAGTCTTGAAACCGAGTTGAAGTTGCTTAAATTGATCTGAAATTACTTAAAATTTACTTACAAAAAGTAAGTGCAGTAAGTTGCAAAACTTTTTTTAAGTAAATTTTACTCATCATTTTTTTCAGTGTGGAAGGGTAGTTTGGGAGAGGCACTAGGTGATGTATGGGTTTAGAGGTTTAGGGGTTTAGGGAGGGAGAGCAGATTGGCTGATCTGCAGCAGCAGCAGTATGCCTCTGATAGCGAGATGTGAGAATAGGATGATTGGATTTGTTGACTGTACTGCATGTTATGATGTTGTGTCTGTGTTCCAAAGTACACGGACACATCATTTTTGCCTATAGCATAGTTAAACCTGACAGGAGCTGCTAAGGCATAAATTACCACAATAAAAGCTTTTTTTAAAGTAATTAATCAAGTAATAATTTCAGTAATTAATGAAAAAAAATATGGTTTAGGGTTTAGTGCCTCTTTAACAGTAAGACTCCACCTCTTTTTGAACTGCTGCTGATGCAGCATTGCCGAGTAGCATCACAGCGCTAACGCTTGGAGGAAAGAGCAGCGACTTGGTTCTGATACATCAGCTCACAGACGCAGCCTTGTGCTGATCCGCATCACCCTTTTATATGAGGAAAATAAGAGTGTTCCACTACGATTGAGGAACTGTCTTTACCTTTCTGAGCATCAAAGGAGCTGCAGCTTTAAATGGAGCTGAATGCTTTGTTGCACAACATACTTAAGCCTGTGATTTACTGAAGAGTGTACTCTCTACGCTGTAGAGCTCCTGAAGTGCTTCTATAGCAGATATATTGCAATCACACCTGTTCCTTAAATAGACAAAAGCATGACCCATTATTTTCTTCTTCCTGCTGTTTGCTGCTTCCTGCTGTGTGTGAAGCTGGAAGGACGGCCTGGCGTTCTGTGCTCTGATACACAGACACCGACCCGACCTGATCGACTACTCCAAACTCAACAAGGTCTTTACCCCTTCAGCACCGTGCATTAACACTGTAATAAAAATGAAGAGAGCACTTCAGTTTCTGAATCAGTTTCTCTGATTTTGCTATTTATAGGTTTATGTTTGAGTAAAATGAACATTGTTGTTTTATTCTATAAACTACAGACAACATTCCTCCCAAATTCCAAATAAAAATATCGTCATTTAGAGCATTTATTTACAGAAAATGAGAAATGGCTGAAATAACAAAAAAGATGCAGAGCTTTCAGACCTCAAATAATGCAAAGAAAACAAGTTCATATTCATAAAGTTTTAAGAGTTCAGAAATCAATATTTGGTGGAATAACCCTGGTTTGTTTTTTAATCACAGTTTTCTTTTTTTTTTCATGCATCTTTGCATCATGTTCTCCTCCTCCACCAGTCTTACACACTGCTTTTGGATAACGTTATGCTGCTTTACTCCTGGTGCAAAAAATCAAGCAGTTCAGTTTGGTGGTTTGATGGTTTGTGATCATCCATCTTCCTCTTGATTATATTCCAGAGGTTTTCAATTTGGTAAAATCAAAGAAACTCATCAATTTTAAGTGCTCTCTTATTTTTTTCCAGAGCTGTATATGTACATATTAGTGCATGCCTACACATTTTTGAAAAGTCACTTTATTTCAGTAATTTAGTTCAAAATGTGAAACTCATTAAAATATTATATAGATGTATTACACACAGAGTGATCTATTTTAAGTGTTTATTTATTTTATTGTTGATTATAATTATGGCTTACAGCCAATGAAAACCAAAAAATCAAAAAAAGTGTGTCAGAAAATTAGAATATTTGATTTGGAGAGACATGTCATCTGCTGGTGTTGATCCACTGTGTTTTATTATCAAGTCTAAAGTCAGTGCAGTTTTGTTTTCCCACAAAATCTTACAGCACTTCATGCTTCCCTCTGCTACTGACAACTTTTATGGAGATGTGGATTTCATTTTCCAGCAGGACTTGGCACACTGCCCACACTGCTACTTTTTGGGTTTTCATTGGCTGTAAGCCATAATCATCAACGGTAAAATAAATAAAGGCTTAAAATAGATCACTCTGTGTTTAATACATCTATATAATATATGAGTTTCACATTTAGAACAAAGTTGCTGAAATAAAGTAACTTTTTAAAATTATATTCTATTTTTTTAGGTGCACTAGTTATACTAGGTGCTCTTATCTGGGGAGCTGTTAACTTGCAGCTTTTGAGGCTGGTAACTCTGATGAACTTATCCTGTACAACAGAGGAAACTCTTGCTCTTCCTTTTCTGGAGTGGTCCTGATGAGTGCCAGTTTCAACATCATAAAATTTTTAAAGGTCTTTGCAGTGATTTAATTTTTTTCTCCACTTAGTTGAGTATTTCTTGCTACTCATAATCTGGATTAGAACATTACTCTAAATATTCACTATTCACTGTATACCTGTAACTCTACCTCTTCACTACTTTACTTTAACTGATGCTCTCAAACACTTTATTAAGAGACAAGAAATTCAAGTAATTAACTCTTGATGAGTTCAGCACAGCTGTTAACTGAAAGCCTGAATTCCAGGTGTCTGTATCTAAACAAGAGGTCACAGCTTTGTACTAATCTACAATGAAAAATACTGAACTTAATGTCTGAAGGTCTGAATACGCATTTTAAATCAACATTTAATAAAAATATATATGTAAAACAGAAAATTCAAAAATACCATACAAAAAAAAAAATTGACATTAAAAATAAAAATTTTATAAAATATAAAATAAGTAAATAGATAATAGTAAAAGTAAAGTAAAATATAAAAAATGATAAGTGATTAAATGAGTAATATAACTAAGAACAAGAATGAAAATACAAAACATTAAAATGAAATAAAAAATTAAAGTTATAAAAAAAAGAATAAAATAAATAAAAAATATAAGTAATAAAAAAAGAATTAAATAAATAAAAATAAAAAAAATATATACAGTATATATATATATATAATATAAGAAAAAAGATAAACTAATAAAAAAAGTCATTTAAAACAGTCACAGGCTTTCTGATGGTGATTAAAAACTAAAAGTTTAAAATGGTTCAGTGATCCCAGCGAATTCCAGCTTGCTGGTGCACGGTAGCTAAAAGCAGATTTTCCCAGTTCACTAAAAACTCTTGGTACCTGACAGGTGATCCAGCCACTGGAGCGAGTCTGATATGCATTATTATTAAGTGAGATCAGTGAAGAGATATGATGGCAAATGCGCCTATATATAAATATATATATTGCTTTTCTCGCTCCTATAGGATGATCCCCTGGGTAACCTGAACCTGGCTCTGGAAATCGCTGAGAAACACCTCGACATCCCTAAAATGCTGGACCCTGAAGGTGCTCTACACTAAACACTAAACATAGGAACTCATACACACACAGTCAACTAAGATATTTGCACATCTGTGTCAGCAATAGCTTAAGAGTGATTATAAAGTGTGAAAATAAACCAAATTTACCATATTCATAGTTTTTTTTATTTTTTTTTATCATGTTTCCAGACATCGTCAACACCCCCAAGCCTGACGAGAGAGCCATCATGACCTACGTGTCCTGCTTCTACCACGCTTTTGCTGGAGCCGAGCAGGTACATCAGCCAAGCCAGTACACAACAAATCAAATCTAATTTATTTATATTCAGGGTTCGTACGGGTGCTTGAAATCCTGGAAAATGCTTGAATTTTAACATTCTGTTTTCCAGGCCTGGAAAGTGCTGGAATTTTGGAGAAAGTGCTTAAAAAAATGCTTGAAATTCAAACTACATTTCGTAACTATCTGACTGAATAAGTTCGCTTAAAGAAAAAAATTGCAGAGCGTAAAATAAAAAAGGCTTTAATTTCTTCTCCTTCTGCTGTTAACAAACATAATTCTGGTGGTTTTCACATAAATATAATACCATATCTTGCAGTGTGACAAAAAGCTAATCAATAATTTTGAGTGTATGTATGTATAAATGCTCTCAACTCACCCCCTAATTTGACATACTACAGTAATAACTGCTCAGTTAAATGAATAGGGTAAACATTCGGTGAAGAACATTGGTATTTAAATTGTGTAAAACTGACACCAATAAATCCATAATTCCTGCTATTTGCTTACTTAGAAGTATTTTTCTCTATTTTTCTCAGTAGCATAGTCGCTGTGAAGTGTCACCATTTATCATTAAATTACCACAGCTGAAAGGTGCTGGAAAAATGTGAAAATGGGCCTTGAAAGTGCTAGAAAAGCGCTTGAAATTGACCTTGTAAAAGGTGTATAAACCCTCTGAATAGCGCTTTTTACAACTGATGCTGCAGATGATCTGCAGCTTGACTTCCAGAGACTTCTATCAGTATCAGGCTGGAAAACAGACAATAAGAAAAAATATCAGAGTTTGATCATCTAATGCAGGGGTGTCCAAACTTTTTTTGTTGGGGCCCAGAAGGAGAAATATATTTGAAGTCACGGGCCACAGACTCTGTAATAAAACAAATAATGAAATATACCACTTTAAATAATACTTTTTCCTGATTACTTTCATTTACACACCATTTTACTTGACTTACTATCTTTATCTATCTTTGACAGTGTTGTGTAAATTAAGATTTTTTGAATTGATGTTTAATTTCATGATGTCTCTTAATATTAAACCCCTTAATTACGGCAACTTTTAGACTCTTTGGCCGTTTTTCTGTGCTACAACTGCGCACTCTCTCCACTTTTAGACTCTTTGGCCCGTTTTTCTGCGCTATAACTGAGCACTCTCTCCGCTTTTAGACTCTTTGGTAGAGATGGGACCGATCCGATACAATATCGGTATCGGGGCCGATATTGACGTAATCCGACGAATCGGATATCGGGCGGGCGCTGCCGATCCACTTACCGATCCATATTCCAGTCCAAAGCTTGAGCTGAACAATAAACCCGCCATAACGTTAACACAAAACGCATCCCTGATCAGGATTCCAGTTTAACAGTTTACCCTGAACCCCCAGCAGCTTCAGTCTGCGGCTGACTGAGTAACTTTAGCTGTTTATCTACAAAAAAAGTCCATTATCTGGAGACTTTTCACTTTGGAAACGCTGTACAGCAGAACGGTACACGTAAAGTCAGCGTCTGAGAGGTAAACAGATTAACACCAGCAGTCTGTTAGCCTAGCTAGCACTGAACTGACAGCAGCTGCATTCCGGTGTTGTGAAGGTATGAACTACAGACTGGAGTAAACTATATTCATAATCCACGTATCCTATAAAACCACAGCATCTACAAACACTAACCAGCACAAAATCACCCATCTGTTATTAAAAAACAGTCATTAATTTAGTTCGGAAATACAGTTAGCATTGCCACTTAGCCGTTAGCCATCTCCATTAAGATCTGCAGTCTGTTAGCCTAGCTAGCAAAATCATTCCGGCATTGTGAATGTAATAAATAACTATCTTAAGTGAACTACAGCCATAATCCACATCTAATATCAAACCACAGATCCTACCAACCCTAACCAGCACTAAGAAATCAATCTGTTATTAAAAAACAGTGATCAATTTAGCTCGGAAATACAGTTAGCATCGCCAGTTAGCCGTTAGCTATTGCAGCTAATCCTCTACGCTACCTGTCAAAATAAATGTCTCCTGCACAACCGTTGCAAAAAATGCCCTGAATTTAATATTTAACTTATTTAATATTTTACTTTTTTTATATTTAATAAAAATTCAAACATTTTATTTAAAAGGAAACTATTGTGTAATTGCATATGAAGTGTGTCAAATAAATGACTTTTGAATGCATTTACATTAAATGCACCTGTGGATACTCTTAAAAGGGCTGTGTGGTCTGTTTCAGCCTCATTATTTAACCTTAATCATAGTACTATTAATAAACTAAAAGTATCGGTATTTGTATCGGTATCGGCAATCTTATACAACCCCTGGCAAAAAGTATGGAATCACCAGTCTTGGATGAGCACTCCTTCAGACATTTCATTCTGTAAAACAAACTCTGATCAAAAACATGATACAATAATAAGGTCATTCCAAAGTGCAACTTGTTGGCTTTCAGGAACACTCAAAGAAATGAAGAAAAAACATTGTGGAAGTCAGTGAATGTTACTTTTATTGACCAACCACAGGGAAAAAAATATGGAATCACTCAATTCTGAGGAAAAAAGTATGGAATCACTCAAATTGAAGGTAGAAAATAAGGACACACCCAGTCAATTTCCTTTCCCTAAATGGACACCTGCCTCAGATTAGATCTGCTCGTTAGTCCGCAGTTAAAAACACCTGCAGTCATGACACCTTGGAGGGCTGCTGGACGAATTAGAGTGGCAAGAACCATGGCTCCAACAAGAGAAATGTCTCTTTAAACAAAAGAGAGGATTGTGAAACTTCTTGAAGAAGGTAACTCTTCACGCATGGTTGCTAAAGATGTGGGCTGTTCACAGTCAGCTGTATCCAAGATATGGACCAAATACAAACAGCATGGAATGGTTGTTAAAGCCAAGCGTACTGGTAGACCGAGAAAGACATCAAAGCGTCAAGACAAGCAACTTAAGGCCATTTGTCTTGAAAACCGAAAAAGTACAACTAAACAGATGAAGCATAAATGGGAAGAAGCTGGAGCCAATGTATGTGACCGAACCGTAAGAAATCGCCTAAAGGAAATGGGATTTCAATACAGGAAAGCTAAAAGAAAACCATCATTGACACCTAAACATAAAAGAACAAGACTGCAGTGGGCTAAGGAGAGGCAATCATGGACTGTGGATGACTGGATGAAAGTTATCTTCAGTGATGAGTCAAGAATCTGCATTGGACAAGGTGATGATGCTGGAACTTTTGTTTGGTGCCGTTCCAGTGAGATTTATGAAGAGGCCTGCCTGAAGAAAACAACCAAATTTCCACAGTCCTTGATGATATTGGGCTGCATGTCAGGCAAAGGCACTGGGGAGATGACTGTGGTTAATTCTTCTATCAATGCACAAGTTTACATTGACATTTTGGACAGTTTTCTCATCCCTTCAGTTGAACAGATGTTTGGAGATAATGAAATAATTTTCCAAGATGACAATGCATCGTGCCATAGGGCAAAAACAGTGAAGGCATTCCTTGGAGAAAGACACATTCAGTCGATGTCATGGCCTGCAAATAGTCCAGATCTCAACCCAATTGAAAACCTGTGGTGGAAATTGAAAAAAATGGTCCACAAGAAGGCTCCGACCTGCAAAGCTGATCTGGCAACTGCTATCAAAGAGAGTTGGCACCAAATTGATGCAGAATACTGTTTGTCACTCATCAAGTCCATGCCTCAGAGACTGAACGCCGTTATAAAAGCCAAAGGTGGTGCAACTAAATACTAGTGATGTATTTTGAATCATCTTTTGTTTATCTGTTTTTCATGATTCCATACTTTTTTCCTCAGAATTGAGTGATTCCATATTTTTTTCCCTGTGGTTGGTCAATAAAAGTAACATTCACTGACTTCCACAATGTTTTTTCTTCATTTCTTTGAGTGTTCCTGAAAGCCAACAAGTTGCACTTTGGAATGACCTTATTATTGTATCATGTTTTTGATCAGAGTTTGTTTTACAGAATGAAATGTCTGAAGGAGTGCTCATCCAAGACTGGTGATTCCATACTTTTTGCCAGGGGTTGTATCAGTTTTATGTCGGTATCGGATCGGAGCTGAAAAAAGTGTATCGTCCCATCACTACTCTTTGGCCTGTTTTTCTGCGCTAGAAATGCGCACCCTCTCCGCTTTTAGACTCTTTGGCCCGTTTTTTCTGCGCTAGAAATGTGCACCCTCTCCGCTTTTAGACTCTTTGGCCCGTTTCTGACACCTAGAGTTCAAACTTTGAATCTCACATTATAAAAACCTGCTTAACAGCGGGCCAACTTTCATTCTATTTCTAAAATACCTCGCGGGCCGCTCCAAAAAACGGAAACGGGCCGCAAATGGCCCGCGGGCCGTAGTTTGGACACCCCTGATCTAATGACATCAGCATATCTAAATATATAATATATATATAACTAATAGAAGAGAGCCAGAAGGTAACATAGACATGAAGGCAACTAGAAGCACTGAATCAAATCAAATTTTGAGTTTTATTGTCACTTCACAGAAACACAGATGTACAGGTGATTGAAAATCTTAGGTGCCAGGTACTCATACAGCAATAAAAACACACAGGAATAAGAAATATACAATTTCACACATAACTTACACTTTACATATAGTTTATACATAGAGTATTGCACTTTAGAAGATAGTAGTCTATAAACTGTGAATGTACAGGTGTTTGCACTGATATTTACTCTACTTTACAGAGAGTGATATTATAGCATTTTTTGAAAAGGTTGAAAAAATTCACCCTGTGCTCATTGCTATCTTACACCCCGTCAACAGTCTATTTCCACACCTTGTGCCAGCCCTGTTAGAATAGCGTCAGAGAGTTTAGGAATAAATCTTCACTGAAGGGTGTGGTGGTCTGGAAGTGAGGTGTGCTCAGGTAAATTTCTGGAGTGTTCTATCTTGGTGGCGTAAAACACAGGAGCTCCACTGACTGATTAAAACCCTGACAACAGTTAGCCGCCGAGCGCAAATCCAATTTTTAACTCAATAATACACAGAATAAAGAATAAAATAGCATTACTGTTCCCTTAAATGAGCTACTGGCATACCTTTAGAACGTAAACAGACAGGTCGCAGCTCAGTATCTGTCTCTGCTGAGACGCACAAAAGCGCCGCACTGTTAAGATACGAACGCGCCAAAGTCAGAGCTCACCTGGCTCTTAAAGGGAATGATGAGCAACTGGCACACTTATTGGTTTATTTCACGTTACACCCAAAATTAACTACACCCATGATCTATCTATCTATCTATCTATCTATCTATCTATCTATCTATCTATCTGTCTGTCTGTCTGTCTGTCTGTCTGTCTGTCTGTCTGTCTGTCTGTCTGTCTATCTATCTATCTATATTGTTCATATTTTAGGCCCTATCATCCACCATAATCATTTGCAAATCTATTATATTGATGCTCTTTCTTCATAATTATTAATAAATGTATATTTGTGGGTGTGATTTCTAAAGGCGGAGACTGCTGCTAACCGGATCTGTAAGGTTCTGGGGGTGAACCAGGAGAACGAGAAGCTCATGGAGGACTATGAGAAACTGGCGAGCGAGGTAAGACCCATAAAGCTTCAGCTAAAATCTGTGATAATAAATTGGTTTTAAGCTTGAGCTTAATCACAGATCTTTGGCACTAATCCAGTCTTTTTTATTATATGTACTGTATGTGACACAGATGTGTAATCTATGGGGCAGTGTGAATGGTAAAACAACTTTAAATATGATATTTTTAATTATTTGGATTGTTTTTAGGTGTGTTACGCAACAGCTCAGTATTTCTTATGAAATGGCCCATCTGGATTAAAGGAAAATAAAATGCCCAATGCCCTAGTGAAAAAAAACAGTAGATTAAAAGGACACTAAGCATTATTATACTATAGTGCACTAAAGTGTTCTTGTAGCCACATTATTATTAATCAGTATATTTAAAGAGTGCTAAAATGGAACAACTTTTTTGTACTTTTGATACTTTAATTACAGTATAAAAATAGTACAAAAGTCTTACTTAAATTGTGCTAAGTATACTTATTAACTGTACTAAAATGTAACTATTTTAAATATACTTAAGTAACATTTAAACATACCACCTTATATATGTAAACCCATATTTTAAATATGCTTACAGTAAAATTATAATATACAGTATTTAATGATTGTTACTACTGTATCACTATTTATTATACACCAGGTATATTAGAAATGTACTAAGAATGTATGTTAAATATATGTGATCTATTTACATTAGAGTACAAATATGCTTCTTGTTCCTGTCTTTTGTAAGTAGCACACTTCTAATATACTTTGTTGGGTATCAAATATTTATTTTAATATACTGTACTATAATGTTTAGCATGTAACATTTACTTTTAATTTACTTATTTTTTTCAATTCGTGGTAGTAATTTAAATTACTTTCCAAAAAGTTGCATGATACATTGCACTTATATTGAATTACATTAAATTAAAAGTATACTTCATATTAGTCTATTTATTTAAAATACACTTTAATGTACTTTTTTAAAACATTTGATGAAGCTTAATTTACAGCATACTTAGACATTTCTCAATATGTTTTAAGTACAATTAAGTTTATATATATATATATATATATATATATATTTTTTTTTTTTTTTTACGATGAGCTCAGCTGGCCGCTCACAGCTCTGATTGGCTGAGTGCGTGTGCTAAACATGTGACTCTCTTTCTTGTTTTTATATTACATTTTATTTCAGCATGATTTATTTAAGATGAATGGAAAAATAATACATTTTTTATTTTAGATCCATAAACTGAATTACCTGTTTCCAGTTCCAATCAAATCAAAATCAAATCAGATTTATTCATAAAGGGCTTTCTATAGCTAATGCAGACAATCAGACAGAACAAATTCCTTTTGTTTTTGCATTTTTGTCATATTTACGTTTTTCAGATGATCAAACAAACTTTGATATCTTTGATATGAGTCTGTCCTTTTCACAGTGAGCTGGAAACATTTTTTTTTTGGATGATGAGCTCAGCTGGAGACACTGGAACTCCTTGATAGCTCCTGTAATGCTGGAGAAGATGAAACCGAAACTTCATGTGAAGCGCTGCTCTTTAGCACAATGTCAGATATACTGTAGATCACATTAAAAAGATAGCATGAATAGCCTGAAATAAACATCAAATTTGGTGAGAACCAGCTTATTTCTCACCCTACTTCCCTCCAGCTCCTGGAATGGATCCGGCGCACCACCCCATGGCTGGAGAACCGTTCTTCAGAAACCACCATGACGGCCATGAGGAAGAAGCTGGAGGACTTCCGTGATTACCGCCGCCTCCACAAGCCGCCCAAAGTGCAGGAGAAGTGCCAGCTAGAGATCAGCTTCAACACCCTGCAGACCAAATTGCGCATCAGCAACAGACCTGCCTTCATGCCCTCTGAGGGCAAGATGGTGTCGGTGAGAGCGTAACACACACACACACTTGATAACAAGTGTTTGTTATCAGCATGTCTAGTGGGTTGTTTGCTGCTTGATACACTTATGAGAATCACTTCACAAGTCAAGTGAAATGACCTACACACACTCTAAAAAACAGAGGTACGATATGAGTACTTTTTTGTACTCAAAGGTCCACTTTCCATAATTGTCCCCTCAAAGGTACAATATTGGTCTTTATAGGGTCAGATTTGTTCCCTCTGAAGTACAAAGAAATTTCTAACAGCAATAAGTACAAATTTGTACCATTTAACCAGACAAAGGGTACATTCAGTATTCTGTATCACTGTACCAATAAACAATATATATTTAAATTGCACATTTTTTATTTGAAAGCCAGACGATTTTAGATCATCAAGTTTTTGAGCCATAATCAGTTGATGATAATGTTTATAATCTTTATAATCCTTACTGGCACAAAAACCATGGGTACAAAAAAGGAATTCACTGAAAGGTACTTTTTGTAAGTACAGATTTGTACTTAAAAGGGTACAAAGCTTGTCGCTGGGGCTGTACCTTATATTGAGGTACAAAAAAGTACCTTTCAGTGAAAGTCCTTTTTTGTACCCATGGTTTTTGTGCCAGTAAAGATTATAAAGATTATAAACATTATCATCAACTAAATATGGCTCAAAAACTTGATGATCGAAAATTGTCTGGCTTTTAAATAAAAAATGTGCAATTTAAATATATATTGTTTATTAGTACAGTGATACAGAATACTGAATGTACCTTTTGGCTGGTTAAATGGTACAAATTTGTACTTATTGCTGTTAGAAATTACTTTGTACTTCAGAGGGAACAAATCTGACCCTGTAAAGACCAATATTGTACCTTTGAGGGTACAATTATGAAGAGTGTACCTTTGAGAACAAAAAAGTACTCATATCGTACCTCTGTTTTTAAGAGTGACGCTTGAATATTTACTTTATGTCAGTAATTCAGTTCAAAATGTGAAACTCATATGTTATATAGATGTATTAAACACAAAGTGATCTATTTTAGGCATTTATTTTATAAGATTATGGCTTACAGCCAATGAAAGCCCAAAAATCTGTCTCAGAAAATTAGAATATTATATAAGACCAATTGGCACATTTGGTAGTATGGACCGTGTGCCAAGTCCTGCTGGAAAATTAAATCACACAGTGGATCAACACCAGCAGATGACATGTCTCTCCAAACCATCACTGATTGGTGGAAACTTCACACTAGACCTCGAGCAGTTTGGACTGTGTGTCTCTCCACTCTTCCTCCAGACTCTGCTCCCTTGATTTACTTTAAATGAAATGTAAAATTTACTGATGATCAGTGATGGTTTGGAGAGACATGTCTGTCATCTGCTGTTGTTGATCCACTGCGTTCTATCAAGTCCAAAGTCAGGGGAAGTCATTAGCAAAACGGGATGATACTAAGAAAGATAAAACAAGACAAAGTGTGTATATGAGAGCTTGATAACTAGGTGCAATACTCGACAAGTTAACAGATGGAATTAAGTGGTTTAAATATCCAGGTGAACAGGTGTTAGTAATCTGGGTAGCTGGGTGAGCAGGAATGCTATGGCGTCACATGATGCTGAAAACTGGAGTCCATAGACAAGAGTTTAGAGTCTGGAACAGGCAGATTGACAGTGTCAGGCCCGACACAAAACTCCAGAAAAGAGCTAGAAAAGTGATTTCACACTGCAAACAAACAGTATCATGGTTCAGTAGATTCCAGACAGAGACCTCGTCTTTTAGTCAAACTAAATTCTAATTACAGCACCTTTCTCACCTGTTATTTCGGTTTGGACCACACTATAGAGGTGGGTGTGAAATCAGCTGACACTGAAAAAAATGATGAGTAAAATTTACTTTAAAAAAGTTTCGCAACTTTCTGCATTTGCTTTTTTTAAGTAACATTTAATTTCATGTAAATTTAAGTAACTTCAACTCAGTTTCAAGACTTAAATGTTACATAGAGAAAATAAGTGAACTGAACTTCAGTCAATCCTTTCTTTTAGTAAACTTTACTTAATTTCTGCATACAATATTACCTAATTACAATTACTTCATTTATACAATACTACTCAAATAATTTATGATACATAATATATAACATTATAATTCCTGATATTTAAATATTTTTATTTAAATTACACACATATTACACTGTCTCAACACATGGATGGCATGAAATACATTCTTTATACTAGTAAACTAAAAATAATGTATTACATGTCATCCATGTGTTTAAACAGTGAGACTTGGTCTGTTTACAAAATAAATCTTTTGAGATTATATAAATGTTTGAATGTGTATTTTAACTTAAAATATTTAAATTTCAGTAGTACTGTATAAATTATGTAATTGTAATTAGGTAATATTGTATGCAGAAATTAAAAACAGTAAAGTTTACTAAAAGAAAGGATTGACTGAAGTTCAGTTCACTTATTTACTCTGTGTAACATTTAAGTCTTGAAACCGAGTTGAAGTTACTTAAATTTATCTAAAATTAAATTTACTTTAAAAAAGCAAATGCAGAAAGTTAATTTTATGCATCATTTTGTTCAGTGTATAAACAAGAAATTGCGACACAATTTTTTACACTTTCTATTTATTATGGTTCTATAAGCCTTAGTAATGTATTTATGTATTTAAAGTAAAATTGGGGGCGCCGAGTGGTCCAGCGGTCTAAAGCGCTGCCACTGTGAGCGGGAGGTCGCAGGTTCGAACCCCTGCTCATGCAGCTTTGTCATCAATTGGCTCTGCTCCCTCTGGGTGGGTAGATGGCGCTCTCTCCCCACATCACTCCTAGGGTGATGTCCACAGCACAGGGCATCTGTGAACTGATGTATCAGAACCGAGTCGCTGTGCATTCCTCCGAGCGCGCTGGCTCGGAGGTAATGCTACATCAGCAGCAGCTTGAAAAGAAGTGGAAGCATGTGTTAGTCTTCACCCTCCTGGTGTGTTGGGGCATCACTAGTGATAGGGGGAGTCCTAATGAGTGGGTTGGGTAATTGGCCGTGTAAATTGGGGAGAAAATGGAAAAAAAATTAGAAATAAAAATAAAAATTAACGTAAAGTTTCTGCTGTGTTTATTGTGCTGTAGGACATTGCGAGTGCGTGGCAGGGTCTGGAACAGGTGGAGAAAGGCTATGAAGAATGGCTCCTCACCGAGATCCACCGCCTGGAGCGCCTTAATCATCTGGCTGAGAAGTTCAATCAGAAAGCCTCCACTCACGAGGCCTGGGCTAATGGTAGGGGCTGCAATTTATCTGTAGCACAGAGATAAAAGCTCTTTCACTGCTACAATAATTGATGAGACTCAGGTCCAAAAATGTCATAAAAGGCATCTGCCATCTATCTGAGTGCAGATATAGTATAGACCACTTCAACACACTGTTATTGAGGATACAGGAGCTTGAACACAATACATGGGATAAGAGTGAGTGGAGGCTCTTATCCCATGTATTGTGTTCAAGCTCCTAACAGTGTGTTGAAGTGGTCTATACTATATCTGCACTCAGATAGATGGCAGATGCCTTTTATGACATTTTTGGACCTGAGTCTCATTCAGCCTTACAGTCATACAGTATTTACAGCATCACAATGAATAACAGGGCAATGGAGAACCAGGCTAGGCAACTTCAGGACAGACGAAAGAGAGAGAGAACATATAGAAAAGAAAGAAGGAAGTAAAGAAGGAAAGTCGTAGGAGAGGCCTTGTACCAGAATGCAGGAACTGGAACCACGAATGGACAGCTCGATAACTAAGTGGCACACACCATTTTCAGATGAAAATGAGGGGTATATATATATATATATATATATATATATATATATACTTACACCCAGGTGAACAGGTGTTAGTAATCAGTAGCTGGGTGAGTGTGATCAGTGTAGTGTGAGAGTGCATGCTGGGAATTGGAGTCCACAGACAAGAGTTGCCTGCAGAATTTAAAAACAGGCAGACTGACATCGTCAGGACTGACACAAAAGTCCAGAAACAAATCTAAGAAAGTGTTTTCACACTGCAAACAAACCGAATCAAGGTTCAGTAGATCCCAAAAGAGAAAGAAAATGATTAGATCAGGGTTTATGTTTGGTATGTGAACCTGTAAAAGAAAAAGTTAGAGGGGCAAAAACAATAATGATTAAAGTATAGATAATGACACTAGTATAGAACAAGGTGTCGCCATATTTTCCTTCTAATTTAACAGGATTTCCAGATTTTTAGATTTCCACTGGAGCATTAGCATTAGCGGCTAACTGCTAGCAGTAATGTTAATGCCACTCCAGCAGTGGTTAGAAATAGGCAACAGGCTGATATTACACACCCCTGGACAGTCAACGAGATAGCGCTTAGCACGGTTAGCGGCTAATGCTAATGCTTCTCTAGCAGTGCTAGCAAGGGTTACCAGCAGATTACAGGCCGATAATACTCACCTCATACATGTAACATATATAATAGGTGATTCTGCACTCAGTAATAAGTTTAATATGTGCTGCAGGTAAGGACGAGCTCCTGATGGCGAAGGATTACGAGACGGCGTCTCTGACGGAGGTGCGAGCGCTGCTGAGGAGGCACGAGTCGTTTGAGAGTGACCTGGCGGCTCATCAGGACCGAGTGGAGCAGATAGCAGCCATCGCTCAGGAGCTCAAGTATGATTTATATTTCTTTAATCTGCTTTCAAATCAGATTACCGTATTTTTCGGACTATAAGGCGCACCGTATTATAAGGCGCACGATGAGTGAACGGTCTATTTTTAGTGTTAGTCCATACACAAGGCGCACTGGATTATAAGGCGCACTAAATGAAACTTTATTTATATCAGTAACAATAACTCTGAGCAATAAATCCTTCACAATATCTGTGAAAAATAACAACATCTCTGAGCAATAAATCAACAAGCACAGCAAGTACGTATTACTCCGCGACGCTCCTGACAACGGTAGCCAACGCTCCGACAGACCATAATATTATGTTGAAGCACAGCAAGTACCGCATTACTCCGCGAGGCTTCTGACTATAATAGCGTGTTGTGCCGAATTCGGTGAATAAAACGGTTTTAAAACAGAGATAAAGATTGGATACGTTTCATTTCTGGATGAAGTGATTTCCAGCGCTGTTTGGATATAACTGTGGATTACAGGAGACTGGATTGATGGATTCTCTTTAGTCTGGACGCGTTTTGAAGGTAGGACCTGTGGCTGAGCGCGGGTGTGTGTTCGGGGGGTGGCGGCAGTGACCGGAGGTTACCCCAGGACAAAAGGAGAGCCTTTTATTACTGGAAACATGCGCTCTGACGCAGCTCTAATTCATGAAACATACATCCTACAGTAAAAGCACAGTTCTGGAATCCGGAGAGCCAGACGGTTCGAATGGTGTATGACATGACCGCATTCGATGAAATATGGACGAACGATAAACGCAAATATGAGAGTTATGAATTATTAAAATCATAACCAAGGCATATTTCGCCCTAAATGTTTATTTTCTGAAAGGATATTCCGCTAAATAGGCTAAATAGCTCAAAAGCAGAGATTCTAAGCTTTAAAATGGTATATTGGATGTCTATATTGAACCTGTAACTGTTCATAACTATTCAGAAACACAGCCAGTTATGAAATATTAAATATTTCTGGCCCGCCGGTGGGCCAGCGCGTGTTAAGAGGTTAACTTTACTTAGAAGTGGGCGCTAAAAAGAAAGTTTGTGCTATTACCCCAGAACGGGTGGAAAGGAAAGTTTACCGGCACCTTGTTCTGGCCACGGAGCTACAGTGGAAACTAGCTACCCTGAGCCACAGCCGAGAGGCAGTACGGCAGTCAAAGGTAACCGCGCGCTAGCCCAAGAGGGGGATCTTTTTCTGGCGTGGGTGAGGAATTCTGCACAACAGAGCGCCGTGTACCATATAAAAATCGAGGTCAGTAAACACAAGCAAAATCCATACACAAGGCGCACTGCATTATAAGGCGCAATGACGATTTTTGGGAAAAAATAAGTATTTTAAGTGCGCCTTATAGCCCGAAAAATACGGTAAATCAAACACCCTTTTGAAAAGTGTTAAAGTTCTAAATTACTTTATAATCTAAAAGTCAGTGGGCAATGTAGCTTAATTTAACTTTCTAAATCTAAAAGTAAGTCAGGGTTACATAAAACTAAAAGTCTTCTTTCCTGGGGATGTCCTGATGAGGGCCAGTTTCACAATCATACCGTTTTTGAGGGTAGAGAGCACTTCAGTTTCTGAATCAGTTTCTCTGATTTTGCTATTTATAGGTTTATGTTTGAGTAAAATGAACATTGTTGTTTTATTCTATAAACTACAGACAACATTTCTCCCAGATTCCAAATATAAATATTGTAATTTAGAGCATTTATTTGCAGAAAATAAGAAATGGCTGAAATAACAAAAAAGAATGCAGAGCTTTCAGACCTTAAATAATACAAAGAAAACAAGTTCATACTATAGTTTTAGATATTCGTAAGAGTTTAGAAATCAATATTTAGTGGAATAATCCTGGTCTTTAATCACAGTTTTAATGCATCTTGGCATCATGTTCTCCTCCACCAGTCTTACACACTGCTTTTGGATAACTTTATGCTGCTTTACTCCTGGTGCAAAAATTTAAGCAGTTCAGTTTGGTTTGATGGCTTGTGATCATCCATCTTCCTCTTGATTATATTCCAGAGCTTTTCAATTTGGTAAAATCAAAGAAACTCATCATTTTTAAATGGTCCCTTATTTTGTCCAGAGCTGTATATTAACAGGTGAATTCTACATAAATAAATGCAAAATGTCTAATATTTCCCAATTTTACATTGTAATAATAAGAGTATAATACGAATTTAACTTTATTACTGACTAATTGCACACATTTTAGGTAATTGTGTTTATTTTAAATTGCTAATTTAGCTTATTTACCTTTTTTAGCTGTTTATCTTGATAACACATTATTTTTGCTGATGTTTTTTCAGTGTAATGTTGATTAGAAAGCTGAGGGGGTTCTCCTGTATGTCCATTGTTCTAAATGGGGACTGTAAATATAGAGGGACACCTGTTGGTTTCCCTCTGTTTCAATGCCATACTTCTGACTATGAAGGGAACACACACACACACACACACACACATATATACAGCTCTGAGGTATATTAGTCACTCTTCTATTTGTGGACAATGTGCTGTAGGGATGCCAGGTCTTTGTGCTTGTATGTCAGAGATAATGTTCCACTGCGTCGGTCTTCAAATCACACTTCATCTCTCAGCTCTAAGAAAAATACAATCAGTGTAAACGTCTATTTAATGGTTTTTAAAACTTGTGTTAAATATTAATGTTTGCGGGGGGCTCCAATTGATGCATTGGGCTAAGCGCTGCCACTATAATCAGGAGATTGCCGGTTCGAATCCCGTTCATGCAGCTTGCCATCAGCTGCCGGAGCCCTGAGAGAGGACAATCAGTCTTGCTCTCTCTGGGTGGGTAGAGTAAATGGCGCTCTTTTCCCTCATCACTCCTACGGTGATGTGGATCAGCACAAGGCTGCGTCTGTGAGCTGATGTATCGGAACCGAGTCGCTGCGCTTTCCTCCGAGCGTTAGCGCTGTGATGCTACTCGGTAATGCTGCTAGTCTTCACCTTCTGTGTGTTGGGGCATCCTAATGAGTGGGTTGGATTATTGGCCTTGCAAATTAAAATGGGGAAAATGGGATTAAAAATAAATTAATTAATTAAAAAAAAATAATAATAATAATAATAATAATAAAAAATAATAATAATAAAAAAAAAATATATATATATATATACATATACTGCCTCTTAACTGGTACTTTCCTCTGAACTGGTTTTCATTCATTTTCCCAATTTTCTAGTTTTTAATTCCTGTCCCTCACAATCAATTTTTTTTTTATTATAATTATAATTATTTACTTAATTCACAAAATTTTCAGAAGTGTGCTGCTACATCAGGTTGGGGAAGAAAATCAAAAAATCCAGTCATGGTTTTTTCTTTTTTCGTTTTTATCAATGTGGTTTTTGGAGGGAAGAAATTAAAAACTAGAAATAGGAAAAACAAGTAAAAATGGCCTTTTTTTTTTTTACAATACCAAATGTGAAAAAGCAAAAAAATTATGACTTTTTTTCACCAAGGAAAGTATCTGTAGTGTCTTTAAAGCTTAAAGTTGTATGTGGCAGCAGCAGTATATGGACAAGCATTGCCTTGTTGGAAAAGTGCACCAAAGTGTGCAAACATCAGAAAAAGTAGAGCCACTGTTCCGGTATCGTACGAAACTGCACTGTCTCTGTGTTCAACACCAAGATCAGCGTTAATCACACTTTGACACGTCCACGAGGTCTTTAAAATCATATGTCAGAGATAATAGCCAATAGCTGCAAATGTTTGTATAATTGTTTTAAAAGCAGCGCTATATATAAAAGTTTGTCATTTGGGCGGTCATTTTGACTGCCACATTAATGACACTCTTAAGCCTGTAGTGAACATGTCGTTCAGCTAAATGGTAAAATATTACCCCATTATCACCAACATGGCATGATTGCAGTAAGTGTATGTTATTAGATTATATAAGACCAAAATTAAATAGGGACCTTTTCCATATATGTTTTTCACATTACAAATATAGTCTGTGAAACATTTCGAGCCCAATAAAAGATTCTTTCATCTTTTGCTTTTTAATCCTACTTTTTTTTTTTTTTTTTTTTTTTTTTTACATTTTTTCAGATTCACAAACACATTTCAATATCAAACAAAGATAACCTGAGTTGACATAAAACCACTTTTTAATGACTATTGCCTAACCCGGTGTGAAAAAGTATTTGCCCCTAAATCTTATAACTTGGTTGTGTCATTCTTGGTAGCAACAACTGCAATCAAGCTTTACTGATACCTGGCAACAAGTCTTTCACATCTCTGTGGAGGAATTTTGTTCCATTCTTCTTTACAAAATTGTTTTAATTCAGATTTTTCTAAGCATGAACATCCTGTTTAAGATCATCCACAACATCTCAATCACACTTCATTTTGTTTTTCTTAAGCCATTTAGGGGTGGACTTCAGTTTGTGTGATTTTGGTCATTGTCCTGCTGCAGAACCCAAGTACACCTGAGCCTGAGGTCACAGACGAACAGATGGCCGGATATTTTTCTTCTTCAGGATTGTCTGATAAACAGCAGAATTCCTGCTTCCATCTATTACAGCAAGTTAAAGTCCAGCTGCTCCAGACCATCATCACACACACACACACACACACACACACTACCACCACCATGTTTTCTTGGGTTCTTTTGGGACCTCCTGGATGAGTTGTTCATGCCCTTTTGGAGTAATTTCAGTCAGTCGGCCGGTCACTCCTGGGAAGGTTCACCAGTGTTACATGTTTTCTCCATTAGTGAATAATAATGAATCACTGTGGTTCTCTGGAGTCCCAAAGCTTTAGAAATGACTCTATAACCTTTTCCAGACTGATAGATGATCAATGACTTGGTTTTGAGTTTCTTCAGATGGGGGTATAATAATAATGTAATCTGCTTCATGTTGTCAGACAGGTTCTATTTAAGTGATTTCTTGATTTTACAGGTCTGGCAGTAATCAGATTTCTCTTAATAAATGAAATCATTTAAAAAGTGCTTTTGTATATTTAACCTGGAGGTCAGTTTATTGTTGGAATATGCTTTACTTGACAGGTACATAATAAAGCTCACGCAGAGCTCAGCATGCAATAAGAAAATCTTGCACTGAACACAGTAATTAATAGGCGGCTGGTACAGGCATTAACAGATGGGGTGATATAACTGGATTTTTTGCATTGGTGCAGCAGCCATCTGTACATAATGATACATCTGACAGAAAGACCATATGAAAGAGTAGTGCCGTAGTTTAACACCCAATCCCTTTTTACCCCTTACCCCTACCACATATCTTTAGCTCTTATTATGAGTTTTTAATGTAAAAACCTCTTGCCCACGACTGGGTACTTAGAATAATGTAAAATATAAAACATATTCTTGTTGGTTTAACACTTTTTTTTACTAAATATTTCCATTGGCCCTATTTTAGCACATTTTTGGTTAGGGTTAAAAAACACGCAAAAGGCATGTACTAATTATCTTAATTAATGATGGGTGTGGTTAATTTTCGGCATAGCGAGAAAATAAACCAATCAGTGTGCCAGTCATCATTCCCTTTAAGAGCCGGGTGAGCTCTGACTTTGGCGTGTTCGTATCTTAACAGAGCGGTGCTTTTGTGCGTCTCAGCAGAGACAGATACTGAGCTGCTCGTTCACACTGTGAAGATACACCAGCAGCTCATTAAAGGGAACAGTAATGTTATTTTATTCTTTATTCTGTTTATTGCTGAGTTAAAAGCTGGATTTGCGCTGAACACGCTGCTCCTGCGTGGCTAAGATGGCTGAGGGTTTTAATCAGTCAGTGGCGCACCTGTATTTCCTGCTACAATCTACAATTACAACCTACTAAGCACACCTCACTTTTAGCAGACCACCACGCCCATCAGTGTAGATTTATTCCTAAACTCTGACGCTATTTTAACGGCGCGGGGGCAAGGCATTGAAATAGACTGTTAACCAGGTGTAAGATAGCAATGAGCATCATGACGCGCCTTATACAGGGTGTATGATAGGGCACCCATATGTTTTTCTTCATAGTTTGGATGACTTTATTATTAATGTACAATGCAGAATATTATTAAAATAGTAAAAAAAAAACACTGAAATTAAGCTGTGACCGGGGACATCTGCCTTTTAGGAAATAGACCTACTTTATAGACAATTATGAATAAACATTACATAATACAGAGAGCACTTCAGTTTCTGAATCAGTTTCTCTGATTTTGCTATTTATACGTTTATGTTTGAATAAAATTTTCATTATTGTTTTATTCTATAAACTACAGACAACATTTCTCCTAAATTCCAAATAAAAATATTGTCATTTAGAGCATTTATTTACAGAAAATGAGAAATGGCTGAAATAACAAAAAGATGCAGAGCTTTCAGACCTCAAATAATGCAAAGAAAAAAAGTTCATATTCATAAAGTTTTAAGAGTTTAGAAATCAATATTTAGTGGAATAATCCTGGTTGGTTTTTAATCACTGTTTTATTCATGCATCTTGGCATCATGTTCTCCTCCACCAGTCTTACACACTGCTTTTGGATAACTTTATGCTGCTTTACTCCTGGTGCAAAAATTCAAGCAGTTCAGTTTGGTGGTTTGATGGCTTGTGATCATCCATCTTCCTCTTGATTATATTCCAGAGGTTTTTAATTTGGTAAAATCAAAGAAACTCATCATTTTTAGGTGGTCTCTTTTCCAGAGCGCTATATGACAATCAACAGTAATATGACTGAAATCAATGAGAGTTATACCACATACATTTTCAAACATTTACAAGGGTTCATGTTGTTATTTCAGATCACATTTTATAAAAGAAACTTATGCAGAAATTTCAAATGCATTATTTCAGCTACATATAACATACAGTTCACATGCATTATTTATTTTATTTTTATTTAATATATATTATTTCCCCTCACAAATATGACATCAGCCCATGCACTACTGGCCATATACTGCCCTCTAGTGGAAACAAACTGAAGCCAAACTTCAAGCTCATTTTCTAAATTGAATTGCAAAAGTACGGCCATCCCAGTGCTCAGTTCCTGCTGCTTTTCCTTCACTCTGTGAAGCTCCAGCTCATCCCTATTAAATCACCTCAAATCACCATCTCAGTTCATCAGGTTTAGATCAGGGGATTAATGTGGAGGAACAACATTTTTTTACTGTTTACTACATAATTCCATATGTGTCCCTTAATTATTTTCATGTCTTTAATATTAATATACAATATAGAAAATAAATTAAATAAACCCTGGTGAAATATAATTAAAAATATATACTTAATTGTAATTAAAACACATTGAGAAATGTCTAAGTATGCTGTAAATATACTTACAGATTTATGTACTTCCCTATAATATATTAAAAGTACATTAATATTATTCTTTCATCAAATGTTTGATAGTAAACTTTGATTATACTTTTTAAAAAGTACAATATAATGTATTTAAAAAATAGACTACTATGAAGTTCACTTTTAGTTTAATGTAATTCTTTAATATACTTCTAAAATGTACATTTTTAGCAGTGTGTTAAAAACCACTGTTACAGTAGTTCACTTAAAGTACAATGCATCATGTAACTTTTTAGAAAGTTAATTTACTTTAAGTAAATTTGTATCATGCTAAAAATTGTAGAACAGTAAATAAAAATATATTTTTATACCAAACAAAGTACAGTATACTAGAAGTGTGCTACTTACAAAAGACAGAAAGAAGAAGCATATATGTTGTCTAATGTAAATAGATCACATATATTTAACATACATTCTTAGTACATTTCTAATATACCTGGTGTATAATAATAATAGTGATACAGTAGTAATTCTAACTCATTAAATATATTATAATTTTACTGTAAGCATATTAAAAAACTATGGGGTTACATACATGAAGTAGTGTAAATGTTTAAATGCTACTTAAGTATATTTAAAATAGTTCAATTTTAGTACAGATAAGTCAATTTAGCGCAATTTAAGTAAGACTTTTTGTACTATTTTTATACTGTAATTAAAGTATAATAAGTACAAAAAAGTTGTTTCATTTTATCACTCTTTAAATATACTGATTAATAATAAAGTGGCTACAAGAACACTTTAGTGCACTATAGTATAATAATGCTTAGTATACTTTAATCTACTGTTTTTCACTAGGGAAGAAATAGATAAAAAACATTGAATGAGAAAAGGTGTCCAAACTTTTGACTGGTGCTGTATGCAGTTCAGCAGTTAGAAAGTAGACTGGTATCTGTCCTGGACTGGCATGAACCACAGTAAGCCAGGTGCCCTTGAGTTGTCCACGCTGGTTTCTGAATGTGTGTGTGTGTGTGTGTGTGTGTGTGTGTGTGTGTGTGTGTGTGTGTGTGTGTGTGTGTGTGTGTGTCTAATTCCGGTCGCTGTGCCCAGGCAGGAATGTGTTTGGCGGTGTGACACGTCGTGGGTTCAGGGGCAGTTGACTTTGTCCTCGTGTACCTGCACTAAATCACTGACCAATTTAGATGGCATGTTAAAAACAGACCCCTGTATCTCTCTTTGTGTGTGTGTGTGTGTGTGTGTGTAATAATGTGCATATGTATATACAGCTCTGGAATATAATCAAGAGGAAGATGGATGATCACAAGCCATCAAACCACCAAACTGAACTGCTTGATTTTTTTGCACCAGGAGTAAAGCAGCATAAAGTTATCCAAAAGCAGTGTGTAAGACTGGTGGAGGAGAACATGATGCCAAGATGCATGAAAAAAAAACTGTGATTAAAAAGAAACAGTGTTATTTCACCAAATATTGATTTCTGAACTCTTAAAACTTTATGAATATGAACTTGTTTTTTTTTTTGCATTATTTGAGGTCTGAAAGCTCTGCATCTTTTTTTTTGTTATTTCAGCCATTTCTCATTTTCTGCAAATAAATGCTCTAAATGACAATATTTTTATTTGTAATTTGGGAGAAATGTTGTCTGTAGTTTATAGAATAAAACAACAATGTTCATTTTACTCAAATATAAACCTATAAATAGCTAAATCAGAGAGACTGACTGCAACTTTGCTTGAGGATACTTTCAAAGTTCTTGAAATTTAGTTTTGAATTGATTGACCTTATTTTATTTTCTTTATTTAGTTGAGTAGTTCTTGCTTCTCGTAATCTGGATTAGAACATTACTCAAATATTCACTATTCACTGTATACCTGTAACTCTACCTCTTCACTACTTTACTTTAACTGATGCTCTCAAACACTTTATTAAGAGACAAGAAATTCAAGTAATTAACTCTTGATGAGTTCAGCACAGCTGTTAACTGAAAGCCTGAATTTCAGGTGACTCTACCTCATAAAACTGACTGAGAATTCCATATGATTCACATTTAAAAATTATGAAAAAACACTGAATTTAAGGTGACTGAGCTAATCAATACAATCAGTAACTAATCATTGCCAGCGCTCTCTCTGTTTCTCTTTCTCTCTCTTTCTCTCTCTCTCTTTATCTCTCTATCACTCTCTCTCTCTTAATCTCTCTCTCTCTCTCTCTCTCTCTCTCTCTGTGGTGTATCAGTGTTGCTGGACTTTGGCCGTGGGCTGATCAGTGGATCAGTGGCTCTGGGAGATTTACAGTCAGCTTATCAGAACCTTCACACACGCACCTGGCTATATCGTCACACCAGCCTGTGTGTGTGTGTGTGTGTGTGTGTGTGTGTGTGTGTTCATGGACATACTGACCCTGAAAGGTTAACACGTCCAGTAGAGTCTGCCAAAGCACCACTGCATGACTTCAGCTCCGAGTTTAACACAACTTCCCACACACTCCCTGCCTCACACTGATACTCTACACCAGGGGTCGCCAATTAAGTTTGGCTGTGGGCCAGATATTTTCCAAGCCATTATGTGGTGGCCACAAAAAAAATCTGTTTTGTAAAATGAAGTGTAATGGGATGGAAAGCTACAGACTAGTAGCTCTCCAGCCCAGAGGGTTGTTGAACCCAATTGCAGCACAGTTGATCTCAAAGCACACTGCTCCCCACAAGGAATCGAACCCATGTGGTCAGGGTCACAGTTCAATACACTACCACTGCTACGGCTAGTGAATTGGGCGGTAGGGAGCCTAAGAACACAGAAGAACAGGCGAAAACTAAAGTCATGCCGAGCGGGACAGAGAGAGACAGGGGTGGAATGTAAACAAAAGCTCACTAATAAGCATTTTATTTATATATATATATATTTTTTTAAATTATAATTCGTTATAGCCCAAACAACCTTACAGGCCAGATGTTTCATGTTTAAAGGGGCACTAAACCCCCTGATTTTATCTGACTTCACCCTCAGCTCAAATTTGAAAAGGGTTAAACATGGAAGGGGTAGTTTGGGATGGGCACTGGCTGATGTATGGGTTTAGTGTGTCTCTGATAGCGGTAGCGAGATGCAGATGATTGGACGTCATCAGCAGGGGGAGGGCAGGGGAATTTTTGATTATTGACTGATTTGCATATTGTGATGTGTCTGCGTACCAAAGTACACAGAAACATCATCCACGCCTATAATAGCACAGTTGAAACTGAGAGGCAGAAATTGCCAAAATAAAAGTGTTTTTACAAGGTTAGGAAATGTTTATAACAATTTTAAGCAGGACTGGTATGTTTTATTACTTCAAAAGAACACATTTCAGCTATTAATGAAAAATATATATGGTTTAGTGTCTCTTTAAGTAACAGTACCAGGGCCTTTTATATAACAAACACACAAAATAATTAATACAAAACTAGAATAAAAAGAAATCCTATAATTAATAAGCAAAATAAACTTAAATAAAAAATAAATATACAAATAAAGGGAAATTAAATTATACTTAAAAGTTCAGGAAAATGTTGAATTGCACTTTGCGTTCAAACCTGAATTCTTTATTTAGTCAATTTAGCCCAATTTAGTCAACATCCAACCCAAAAGTCTCAGTTAAATACATAAAGATGGCACTTGTCCACCTTCCAAGTCCTTTATAGTGCCCATATTTTAAAAAACATAAAATACATTTGGTCTTTTAGAGCAGAAGAAAATGATTCTAAATGTATGATGCACTGTGTAACTTTGTTAAAATCAATCTTACTTTCATTGGTGTTTCTGTATCTTTCAGCTTGTCCAGAAAGGCATGTGTAAAGAGTGTCCTTTAGGGGTGGGGCTTTTATGATTTGCATTTTTCATACTGTCTCACCTTTTCTCGATTTGGGGTTGTGCATAAATATGCTTCGATATACAATTAAGCTCTCTAACAATTCGATTTGGAATAGATAGCGATGCTTGTTGCTATCTTACACCCCGTCAACAGTCTATTTTCATGTCTTGTGCCCGCACTGTTAAAATAGTATCAGAGTTTAGTAATAAATCTACACTGATGGGTGTGGTGGTCTGGAAGTGAGGTGTGTTCAGCTAAATTTCTGGTGTGTTTCTAATTTGGTGATGGGAAATACAGGTGCGCCACTGACTGATTAAAACCCTGACAACAGTCAACAGTCAGCCACCCATTCTTCTCTTCTTGTGGAGCATATTGTGTGTGTATTTATCTCCCGGAAGTATGTAGAGTAATGTATGATGATAATGTGTGTGTTCACAGTGAGCTGGATTATCACGCTTCAGCCACCATTAACGAGCGCTGCCAGAGGATCTGTGACCAGTGGGACCAGCTGGGAACTCTGACTCAGAAACGCAGGGAGGCACTGGAGGTAAAACACACACACACACACACACACACACACACACTGCATCCCCAAATGATGAACAAATCCAAAACCCGCCACATAACAACAATTTTCTGTGAGCAAATAATGTACAAAAAGTGTAATTATCTTAATAACATTTTTTTCCAATTTATAACACAATAAAATGACGTGTAGCACAATTTTTAAAACTGACACACACAGGGTATAACCTCTTCTTAAGTCTTCAAAACCCTAAATGGCATATTCCGCCAAAACTGTGCCATTTCCGTCCCCAAGGAATTACGTGTATAAATGTGCACACAAAATAACTTTAAAATATATTTTATTATTAATCATAGTGTCTTGTGCATTGACCTAATTGCAAAAGTAAGATGTGTAATTAAAACATTGATAAAAAAAAACTACTTATAACACTGACAAAATAGCATCTGTTACCTGTCCCCTCCACTCTCTAACTGTAAAATTTACCAAGAAATATAAATATTATTCCTTTTTTTTTGCATTGCTGTGTGATGTGAATCACATGTTCAAATACACATTTGTGTCCCTGGGTTTTACTCATTCCAATTAAAAGCAGCACTTATTAAATGCACTGAAGACGGTTGTTACGACCCGGTCTAGGGTCAGGCCGTAACAAAAAATTAGAGTGGGCTCTCTCCCCAGACCCTCTGCCAGACCAAGCACCAGACACTGAAAATGAATTAAAACAGGATGAATTTATTGATAAAAATAAGGGAATATGACTTCAGGAGTGAGCATAGGCCAAAATAACAAAAAAACCAACTAACAAACAAACAGAAAACTAACTTAACCTGCAAAATAAAGAAAACAAAATACATAAACTACCCTGACTCCCTGTCACCAAAACAGGAGAAAAAGGTAGCCAAACAAAATGGCACTCACCCCCTACTTTACCCAAAGGCTAATATATATTGAAGCAAAAACTAAAGCAACACACAGAATACAAAATGGAGGTGCCAGGTTGGTCTGAGCAGGAAGTTGTTCCAGGTCAGGAAAGGGGAGGAGCCCTGAACGTCTCTCCCAGGTCAGGTTTCCTCTTGCCCTTTTGTAGAGTTCGCCCCCAGTGGCCAATCATGGTCCTACAACCAAAAACCAAACAAAAACAGCACAGAGGACACACAAAGAAAAACCAATACGACCAGGGGTCGTAACAACGGTTCTCTGCATAAGACACACAATCTGATATAAAGTCACACGTTTCCATTTCATAACACTGCTATTCAAAATCAACATGAACTTATTGTAAAGTCCGAAACTATTTGTATGCATGTGAACAATCTGAAGAATGTTCTACAATTTGAACTGTTTTATTATCATAGCAAAGCTTACTAAAGATGAAAATGCTTCTCGTTATGGCCAACAGTGTGTAGTTGGTCATACAGAAATCTGGTAGTATGAATGTAGTATGAAATGTATGTTATGTGGTGTAAAATTAAATTTTGATAATGTTATATGTAGTTTTGGTTGCAGTGCTTTATTGTGCAGGATTTGAGATATTTTGCAGTTTGGGTGTTGGGAGGTTTTGTGAATTATGTTAATTAATTTTGATAAAACCTAATCCTAATTTACAAAATTGTGTTTTAGCAATTGAAAAAAACATCTATACCCAATCACAGGTGTGTCACTTGCCATTCGCTTTAAGAGCCAGTTGTGCTCTGACTTTGGCAAATTGCTGTTTTAATGGCACAGCTACCTGGACGTGTTCAACACTTCTCAGAAAAGGAAACTGTCCTGCTCTTTGTTTGGCGGGGTGTAAGATAGCAATGAGCATTGTGACGCTCCTGTAAATAGGGTAGCAACTAAAGGATCTCTGCTTTGTAAATATTCAGTGAGGTATATGTACATATGTATAACACTAGTCAGTTATATTAGATCTAACTCACTGTTTAGTGGATAGATAGAAGTAAGTTGATGCTTCATGCAGCATGTTTTGTTTGTGTGTGTGTGTGTGTGTGTGTTCATAAGAGGACAGAGAAGCTGCTGGAGACGATTGATCAGCTGTTCCTGGAGTTTGCTAAAAGATCTGCTCCGTTTAATAACTGGATGGAGGGAGCGATGGAGGACCTGCAGGACATGTTCATAGTGCACAGTGTGGAGGAGATAGAGGTAAACATATACAAGCCTTGAGTTGGGGAGCCGAGTGGTCCAGCGGTCTAAAGCGGTTTAAATCCCAGTCATGCAGCTTGCCATCAGCTGCCGGAGCCCTGAGAGAGCACAGCCAGTCTTGCTCTCTCTGGGTGGGTACAGATGTAGATGGCGCTCTTTCCCCTCATCACTCCTAGGGTGATGTGGATCAGCACAAGGCTGCGTCTGTGAGCTGATGTATCAGAACCGAGTCGCTGCGCTTTCCTTCAAGCATTAGCGCTGTGATGCTACTTGGTAATGCTGTTCAAAAAGAGGCGGAGTCTGACTTCACATGTATCGGAGGAGGCATGTGCTAGTCTTTACAGTCCTTGTGTTGTAGCATCACAGCTACAGGTGGGATAATCGGCCTAGCTGTTAGCTTTGTTAGCTTTGATTCGCTTTTTCCATTCATTTTATTTTTCCGTTCCGCCTTAAATGCTGCAGCCCCTGCCGTCAGTTGCACCGTTTAAGGTGGAACGGGAAAGTTAGATAAGCTAGCTAGCTACTAAGACTACTGAAACTACTAGTGATCGTTTTATGCTTGTTTTGAAGAATTCGGCCATAAAACATTGAAACTACACATTAAACTATGGTAATATAGTGCTAATCATCACTTTTAACAAGGAAAATACTTTTTTTATTACATTTGTGGGTTTCTTTTGTCACTTGTTCCGCCATCTTTCCAGTGATTCTCATACCCCTTTGTTTAAAGTGTGCATCTGAAAAAAAATCTTTGTATGAGGCCTTTGTTCAAGCACTATTTAACAAAGCAACATTATGCATCATTTTACCTGTAATAGAAAGTATAACATTATCATTCTTGCACCAGTAGTGCTGGTTCTGTATCTTTCAGCTTGTCCAGAAATGCATGTGTAAAGCGTGTCCTTTAGTGGCTTTTACATATCAAATCTTTCGTTATGTTGCTTTAGATCAAGCTTAATTATCTGCCTCTAGACAATAGTTTAAGGGATTTTATGGCATTTTATGGCAACTTTACAGGTGAGAGATAAAACATTCTTAATTTTTTTGTGAAAGTTATTGTAAAAAGAGTTTATTTCAAGTCATTTTGGAGAATTTCTATTGGTTCATTTATCAGGAAATTTTGACACAGTGTAAGAAACAGTTTGTCTCTTCAAATTATTTAGTAAATAAAAAAAAATCCGCAAAAATTGAGATACTTGTTGTTTATTGGACAGCAATGATATATATGTGTGTGTGTGTGTGTGTGTGTGTGTGTAGAATCTGATGGGAGCTCATGACCAGTTTAAAGCGACGCTGCCGGAGGCCGATACAGAGAGACAGGCCATTATGAGCATCTATAACGAGGTGCAGAAGATCGCCCAGAGCTACGGCATCGCCCCCAACCTCACCAACATGTACTGCAGCATCACCCCCGCCGAGATCAGCCAGAAGTGGGAGCAGGTATGATGAAGGATTTACTGTGAGAGAGTTTATATCCTGCTATAGACACAGTTTTGATCTAGTGATGTAGCAATAATAATGTTATATATAGATATATGATGCATTTTTCAGTATATTCAAAGCAATTAAAGCATTTTTAGCTGTGATTGGATGCTTATTTGACAGATAAAAACACATATCTGCCCTAGTGAAAAAAAGTAGATTAAAGTATAATAAGCATTATTATGCTATAGTGCACTAAAGTGTTCTTGTAGCCACATTATTATTAATCCGTATATTTAAAGAGTGCTAAAATGGAACAAATATTTTATATTAACTTATTATACTTTAATTACAGTATAAACATAGTTCAAATGTCTTACTTAAATAGTGCTAAGTGTACTTATCTGTACTAAAATTGAACTATTTTACATATATTTAAGTAACATTTAAACATTTAAACTACTTCATGTATGTAACCCCATATTTTAAATAAGCTTACAATAAAATTATAATACATTTAATGACTTTTACAACTGTATCACTATTTATTATACACCAGGTATATTAGGAATGTACTAAGAATATATGGTAAATATATTTACATTAGAGTACAAATAGATATGCTTCTTGTTCCTGTCTTTTGTAAGTAGCGCACTTCTAGTATACTTTGTTGGGTATAAAAATATATTTTAATATACTGTACTACAATTTTATTGTGTTACAAATTTACTTTAATTTTAAACTTTCTAAAAAGTTACATGATACCTTGTATTTTAGGTGAACTATTGTAACGGCTGTTTTTAACACACTTTGCTAAAAATGTACAAAAGTATATTTGGAACTAAGTATTTTAGAAGTATATTGTCAGGGTTGACCCAGGCAGAGAGACGAGGAGGCGGACGTATACACAGGTAGGGCGAAATTTATTAAATAAATATAAATAAACAAGTAAACAAGAAACAAAGAAAACAAGAAACAGAGGCGAGCTAAAACTAACAAACAAACAAGAGATACTAAAGATACTAAAGATAAACAAACAGGAAGACTATAAAACTAGGCAGGATAAACTAAAACAGGGCAAGGGAATAAACTAGGGAAAACACAGGGAACTAGAAAATAACAGAATAAACAGGAAGATAAATATATACTACAAACAAATAGGGAGACTAAACAAGGAAAACAAAATGAATAATGAAACAAGACTATGAACTAAACAGAGCAAGGATAATAACAAGGATTAAACTAAGATAGACACGGAGAGAAACACGGAGAGAAAATCTGGGAACACGGGAAGACAAACGACAGGAGACAGTGCAAAGACCGACAGAGGACAAGTAACAGAGGAAGTCTATATAACTAAACAGGAAACACACTGGGAGTGGAAACACCTGGGGAAGGGGTGGAGCTACAAATGAGACATGAGGTAATGGAAAATCACAGGCAGAACACAGGGGCACGGGTCACGTGGGACAACACAGGCACGAGGACAGACAGGAAACAGGGCCAGGCGTGACATATATTGATAGTATGAAGTATACTTCATAGTATTCTATTTATTTAAATGCACCATATTTTCCTTTTTAAAAACTATAATCAAAGTTTAATTTGAAAAATTTGATGAAAGCATAATATTAATGTACTTTAAATGTATTTTAAGTAAGTACAAAAAAACTGTTAGTATATTTAAAGCATACTTAGACGTTTCTCAATATGTTTTAAGCACAATTAAGTATTTTTTTCACCAGGGAAGCACCACATTTGATTTAAACAGATAACAAAATAAACATACATACAGTAAAACAGAACAAGGAATTCTCATTTTTAACTATAAGTATATTTTATCCTGTGAGTCGAGCTGAAGAACAAAGTGTAGTTTCTCCAGATTTCTCCTGGATGCTCCTCAGCCAGCATGTGCATATTATTATGTTCAGTTCCGTCAGCAGCTCACCTGATTTAACAAATTTACCAGTAATTTACCAAACCAGGTGTTGATTAATATGATGAGAACTAGAAATAAAACTCTATTAAACTCAGATGAGGAGGAGAGATTAGGAGATGTTGTTTTAAGGAAAACAGGGCTGTTAAAGCTCTAACTGCTTTTTGTAAAATTGTTGTTTGTATTTATTGTAATGCTGTAATGTGGTTTACTGAGCTAATAAACACTTACTGCACAGATTAGAAGCTTTTTCTTTAATTAAAATTTCCACAGGTGCCTGAAACATTTGCACAGTACTGTAGTCAGTAAAGCATTTATAGCTGTGATTGGATGCTTATTTGAGCTTAACTTGATTCAAACAGATAAAAAAAAAAAACACATATCTGTGGAATATCTTTATAATCTATATTTTACACTTTGTTGTATGAGATCTAGATTGGATTTACATCTTATTTTAAAATGTATGTCACAGCTCAGAAAGGAAATAATTCTCTTTACTGGATTTAACCAACTAATATAACTCTGGCGATCAGCTGAGTTGAGGCAACTCCAAGGTGTTCACTTTGTTTTTCATCAGCCAATCAGAGGTGGACTTGCTAGTCTGTTTTGGATCATTGTCCTGCTGCAGAACCCAAGTTCATTTCAGGTCGCAAAAAGATTGTTGCTGTTAAGAGTGGCCCAACCAGTTATTACACTTTTTCACAAAGGGCCATGTAGGTTTGAATTTTATTTTAGTTACTATATTTCAGTAATTCAGTTCAAAATGTGAAACTCATATATTATATAGATGTACACAGAGTGATCTATTTTAAACGTTTATTTCTTTTATTGTTTATGAAAACCCAAAAATCAGTGTCTCAGAACATTAGAATATTATATAATACCAATTGGTACTTTTGGAAGTACTGTGGGCAGTGTGCCAAGTCCTGCTGGAAAAAGAAATCCACATTAGATTTTGTGGGAAAATGCACTGACTTTGGACTTGAACACAGTGGATCAACACCAGCAGATGACATGTCTCTCCAAACCATCACTGATTGGTGGAAACTTCACACTAGACCTCGAGCAGTTTGGACTGTGTGTCTCTCCACTCTTCCTCCAGACTCTGCTCCCTTGATTTATAAATGAAATGTAAAATGTACTGATGATCAGTGATGGTTTGGAGAGTCATGTCATCTGCTGGTGTTGATCCACTGTGTTTTATTATCAAGTTTAAAGTCAGTGCAGTTTTGTTTTCCCACAAAATCTTACAGCACTTCATGCTTCCCTCTGCTGCTGACAACTTGAAAAAATGTTATGGAGATGTGGATTTCATTTTCCAGCAGGACTTGAAACACTGCCCACAGTACTGCCAAAAGTCTCAATTGGCCTTATATAATATTATAATCCTCTGATTTTTGGGTTTTCATTGGCTGTAAGCTATAATTATAATCAACAATAAAAGAAATAAACGCTTAAAATAGATCACTCTGTGTTTAATACATCTATATAATATTTGAGTTTCACATTTTGAACTGAATTACTGAAATAAAGTGACTTTTTTAATGATATAATTTTTTTAAGATGCACTAGTGGATTGTATCCACAAGCTGACAGTACTTTTTTCTGACAAATAAATTGTGTATTGTCTAAATCGTGTGTTATATGTGTGTATTAAAGGTGAAGAGGCTGGTTCCACAGAGGGACAGTTCTCTGCGGGAGGAGTTGTCCAGGCAGCAGTTGAACGAGAGGATGAGGAGGCAGTTTGCAGCTCAGGCCAACTCTATCGGACCCTGGATACAGGCTCGCATGGAGGTGAAGCACCGGCACCAGTGCAGTAGCATCTGTGGATTGTACACTGAAAAAAAATATGAGTAAAATTTACTTTAAAAAAGTTTCGCACAGGAGGTCGCAGGTTCGAGGGCGCAGGGCATCTGTGAGCTGATGTATCAGAACCCAGTCGCTGTGCTTTCCTCCGAACGTTAGCACTGTGATGCTACTCGACTATAATGCTGCATCAGCAGCAGTTCAAAAAGAGGCGGAGTCTGACTTCACATGTATCAGAGGAGGGATGTGTTAGTCTTTACCCTCCTGGTTTGTTGGGGCATCACTAGTGATAGAGGGGGGTCCTAATGAAAATGGGAAAAAATTGAAATTAAATAAAAAAATAAAAAATAAAAGTTTTGCAACGTTCTGCACTTTTTTTTAGTAAATTTAATTCAGATAAATGTAACTCAGTTTTCAAGACTTAAATGTTACATAGAGTAAATAAGTGAACTGAACTTCAGTCAATCCTTTCTTTTATTAAACTTTACTTCATTTCTGCACACAATATTAACTAATTTCAATTACTTAATTTATACAATATTAATCAAATAATTTATGATACATACGTTTAAAAAGAATGTATTACATGTGTTTGAGACAGTGAAATATGTGTGTTTTAACTAAAAATATTTAAATTTCAGGAATTATAATATATTACGTATAATATTGTATCAATTAAGTAATTGTAATTAGGTAATATTGTATGCAGAAATTAAGTAAAGTTTACTAAAAGAAATGATTGAGTCATCAAAAATAAATGAAGTAAAGTTTAATAAAAGAAAGGATTGATTCAGTAAAAATAAATGAAGTAAAGTTTAATAAAAGAAAGGATTGATTCAGTAAAAATAAATTAAGTAAAGTTTACTAAAAGAAAGGATTGATTCAGTAAAAATAAATTAAGTAAAGTTTACTAAAAGAAAGGATTGAATCAGTAAAAATAAATTAAGTAAAGTTTAATAAAAGAAAGGATTGATTCAGCAAAAATAAATGAAGTAAAGTTTAATAAAAGAAAGGATTGATTCAGTAAAAATAAATGAAGTAAAGTTTACTAAAAGAAAGGATTGATTCAGTAAAAATAAATGAAGTAAAGTTTACTAAAAGAAAGGATTGATTCAGTAAAAATAAATGAAGTAAAGTTTACTAAAAGAAAGGATTGATTCAGTAAAAATAAATTAAGTAAAGTTTAATAAAAGAAAGAATTGACTGAAGTTCAGTTCACTTATTTACTCTGTGTAACATTTAAGTCTTGAAAACTGAGTTAAATTGATCTGAGCAAGTTACTATTGAATATCAGGGTGAAAGAAGGAGGAGAATAATAAAGTATCCAGAGAACTGCAGATTATGGAAAAAAGGAGGTGGTGATAATGTTGTGGTTAATGTTTGTGTGCTGTAGGAGATCCTGCACAGCTCGGTGGACGCCGGCGGTACTCTGGAGGATCAGATGAATCAGCTGAAGCAGTACGAGAGCATGATCATCAACTACAAAACCAACATAGACCGACTGGAGGGAGATCACCAGGTCATCCAGGAGTCGCTCATATTCGATAACAAGCACACCAACTACACCATGGAGGTACACACACTGATACACACACCAACACACACATTCATATACACATACAGGGGTTGTACAATGAAACTGAAACACCTGTCATCATTTTAGTGTGGGAGGTTTTGTGGCTAAATTGGAGCAGCCTGGTGTTCAATCTTCATTAATTGCACATTATTGCACCAGTAAGAGCAGAGTGTGAAGGTTCAATTAGCAGGGTAAGAGCACAGTTCTGCTCTAAATATTGCAATGCACACAACATTATGGGGGACATACCAGAGTTCAAAAGAGGACAAATTGTTGGTGCACGTCTTGCTGGCGCATCTGTGACCAAGACAGCAAGTCTTTGTGATGCATCAAGAGCCACGGTATCCAGGGTAATGTCAGCATACCACCAAGAAGAACCAACCACATCCAACAGGATTAACTGTGGACGCTGTAAGAGGAAGCTGTCTGAAAGGGATGTTTGGGTGCTAACCCGGATTGTATCCAAAAAACATAAAACCACGGCTGATCAAATCACGGCAGAATTCAATGTGCACCTCAACTCTCCTGTTTCCACCAGAACTGTCCCTCACCACAATCAATTATTGTGCTCTAAAACCAGGTGTTTCAGTTTCATTGTCCAACCCCTGTATATTCATATACTGTATTTAAGTTTGGGCTATCATCGTTAAGGGAGAACTCTTGTGTAAAATGGACTTTTGTTGTAGTAAATCATGATAAAAGTTCTTACCTTTGATGAATAGCACACCTGCGCTCTCCCACAGCGTTCCGAGATCCAGAAAATTTAACAGTTTTTCCAAACACCCTTCAGACACATAATTTGCCTGATAAATTGCTTTTTCCACCGTTATCCAGCTCAAAGTAGCTCCACACCTCTTATCCAGAATCTGGAGAGCCCTGACATTCAAAACAAGGCGTTAATAACTTAAAAAAAGTGCACAAGAAGCTTATTAAAAAAAACAGTGTTTACATCCTATAATGCTAGCTTCAGCTCTGAGCGCCGCCATCACTGTACTGATAATGACATAGACATATATATACATAGACTCTGCATAGCGTAGAAGCCGACACCAGGAGGCAGGTTATGCGAAGTCTATGTATATATATATATATATATATATATATATATATATATATATATATATATATATATATGTGTCATTATAAGTACAATGATGGTGCCGCTCTGAGCTGAAGCTAGCATTGTGGGATGTAAACAACGGTTTTTAATTACGCAAATAATACACCACAAAATTTGACCCCACCCCTGCCCCGCCCGCTTATGGTAAGAACGTGATGTGCTCTCGATCTAACCCAACTATAATATATCCTGATAAGGCGCAGTTTAATCTGATATATTAGCCAGATAAAATACTGCTATGAACAAACGCTGTCTCTGCTGCTGCTCCATGCTGTTTACACACTAAGAACACAGTATGTGCAGCGTTCACTGCTCACATCTGCGCTGCACATCCTATTGAAAACACTGTGTTAAAAAAAACGGATTTTTTTTGTGTGTTCTGTGTTAAAGCAGCTTCACACTACACAGATATACAGATATACACACTGAAACACAGAATCTTCTCACTATATTTACTTTGTTGCTGTTCCCACACCAGACAGCTCTGATCAATCAGAGGAGACGATGTGCTCGCGTGCTTTATTGGTCTTATTAGTGCGCTTTTTGGTGCGTTTAGGTTTTTATGCCTGTGTGAAACCAAACCAAACAGAAGGGGAAACACTTCAAATATACAAACTCATCAACTGATCCGGATCATAGAAACTAAAAACTACAACTACACTCTGTCCCAAGTCACACTATGATTGGTTTATTTCACGTTACACTTAAAACACACCCATGATTAATCAATTAAGAGATGAAGTGCATGCCTTTTATGCTTTTTGAGAGAAGCGAAATGTACTTTTCCCGTCGTTATGATAGCAAAGACATCACCAAAGACACTAGAGGCACTAAATTACTAAGTTTGCCTAAAGATGGATAAAATATGGCCGTTATGGTTCAGTGGGTTTATCCTGTAACATGGTATAAGAGTATGGAGGACCAAAACTGGCAAAATTAAAAAATAAATAAATTAATTAATTAATAAAAATGTAAGTAAATCACTCAAAAAAGTAATTTGGTGATTAAAACAGTAAAGAATAATTATAATTAATATGAAAATAAATACATGTACATAAAAATAAATATGTTAAATTGTTATTTATTAGTTTAATTTCTCTTTTGATTCTTTTGTTTATTTATTTACATATATATATTTATTCCTGCATTCATTTATTTCCTGATTTATTTATTTCCCAATTTATTTATTTCTGTTTTTCCTTTTCTGTTTTTCCTTTTCCTTACATGATAATGAAGGGGCTGTCCAGCAATGACGTCACAGTGTCTTAGCATTCCTATTGGTTAATTGATGTCAGATTGATTACAAGTCATGTACATGTCTTGCCCCTTTGGCGGTAACTTTGGTTACGTAGAAGATTATTATAAAACACGCCCCTTCATTATCATCTAAGGACAAGGAAATACAGAAATAAATAAATCAGGAAATTAATGAATGCATAAATAAACAAATAAATTAAAAAAAAATATATATATTTATTTTTATATTAATCATAATTATTCTTTACTGTTTTAATCACCATATTACTTTTATTGAGTGATTTACTTACATTTTTAATCTAATTTTTTTTTAAATAAGAGTAGTGTAAATTATGTGATTTCTGAGATAAAGATCAGGTGAATTCTTGCTTTTTAGTGTATTGAGGTTGCTGGAAATTTTAAATTACAGTCATTATTCGTACGGCTACAAAGTGCAGCTGTGTGTAAACATACCACCACTTAAAAGTGCCAATTACTGTGGATACAATATAAACAGGTCCTAATTGCCCACATCCTGAAAGCTCACACATGTAGACCCATCATCACATCCATAACTCCCCCCTGCAGCATTAGTGTTAATCTGTGGGTGGTGTCTCCGCCGTGTCTCTGCAGCACATCCGCGTGGGCTGGGAGCTCCTGCTCACCACCATCGCTCGCACCATCAATGAGATCGAGACCCAGATCCTCACCCGCGACGCCAAGGGCATCAGCCAGCAGCAGCTCAACGAGTTCCGCTCCTCCTTCAGCCACTTCGACCGGGTAACTCCACCCAGCATCTCACACTGACAGATAACAAATCCCAGCATGCAATTTCCTACAATGTAAATTAATAGTGAAGTGATCCAGACTATGAAGGAACACATAAGGACTCATGTTGCGACTTAAAATTACTGTTAAACAAACCAAAATACTCTGTTTCTGAAGCTGATGAACTTCTCCTGCACTGAGAAAAATGATGAGTAAAATTTACTTTAAAAAAAGTTTCGCAAATTTCTGCATTTGCTTTTTTTAAGTAAATTTAATTTCAGATAAATTTAAGTAACTTCAACTCGGTTTCAAGACTTAAATAGAGTTACATAGAGTAAATAAGTGAACTGAACTTCAGTCAATCCTTTCTTTTAGTAAACTTTATTTAATTTATTTTTATTTAATCAATTCTTTCTTTTATTAAACATTACTTAATTTATTTTTACTGAATCAATCCTTTCTTTTAGTAAACTTTACTTCATTTATTTTTACTGAATCAATTCTTTCTTTTATTAAACTTTACTTAATTTATTTTTACTGAATCAATCCTTTCTTTTAGTAAACTTTATTTAATTTATTTTTACTGAATCAATCCTTTCTTTTAGTAAACTTTATTTAATTTATTTTTACTGAATCAATCCTTTCTTTTATTAAACTTTACTACATTTATTTTTACTGAATCAATCCTTTCTTTTATTAAACTTTACTTAATTTATTTTTACTGAATCAATCCTTTTTTTTAGTAAACTTTACTTCATTTCTGCAATATTACCTAATTACAATTACTTAATTGATACAATATTTATTAAATCTTACTAATTGAAATATTTTTAGTTAAAACACAAATATTTACATAATCTCAAATATTTATTTTATAAACAGACTCACTGTTGTAAGAAGTCTCACTGTTTAAACACATGGATGACATGTAATACATTATTTTTAGTTTACTAGTATAAAGAATGTATTACATGGCATCCATGTGTTGAGACAGTGTAATATGTGTTTTTACAAAAAAATATTTAAATTTCAGTAATTATAATATATTATTTATCATAAATGATTTGAGTAATATTGAATAAATTAAGTAATTGTAATTAGGTAATATTGTATGCAGAAATTAAGTAAAGTTTACTAAAAGAAAGGATTGACTGAAGTTCAGTTCACTTATTTACTCTGTGTAACATTTAAGTCTTGAAACCGAGTTGAAGTTACTTAAATTTATCTGAAATTAAATTTACTTAAAAAAAGTAAATGCAGAAAGTTGTGAAACTTTTAAAGTAAATTTTACTTGTAATTTTTTTCAGTGTAGAGGCTAAATTACTGAATATATTAATAATAATAGCTGATTGATGTATTTGTAGCTCAAAAAAGATTTTCTCCATCGATAAATGGAAACACAAATTTATGATTTATAGACCAAATTACCATGACTTTCCATAAAAAAATTCTGGGTATTTTTATTTTCCCAAAACTAATCCAGGCCTGGAAATTGCTATTTTCAAATTCCATGACTTTTCCAGGTTTTTCATGAACGTACAGACCCTGCATAATCTGGATTCGAACATTACTCAAATATTCACTATTCACTGTATACCTGTAACTCTACCTCTTCACTACTTTACTTTAACTGATGCTCTCAAACACTTTATTAAGAGACAAGAAACTCAAGTAATTAACTCTTGATGAGTTCAGCACAGCTGTTAACTGAAAGCCTGAATTCCAGGTGACTCTACCTCATAAAGCTGACTGAGAAATATTTACACATGTTTTTCTTCATAGTTTGGATGACTTTAGTAGTAAAATCTAAGTAAATATAACCCAATTTGACTTACTTAAGTTATTGCTTCCTTACTCCATGTGGTGGCGCTATCGGATCAATCGTCAGATGAAAATGGCAAACCTACAGTGAAGAATATTGCTGTTAAATTTGTATTGTACTGTGAGATGCCCTGTTATTCACACCCCTAACGTTTTTTACCATGGTGGCACTAAGAGGGGTCGGTTGCCCCCCCTGCCCCCTTCTTGATTCTGTCAGTGAAATGATTTCTGAACTTTAATGCTTTTAATCCTCACTCCTACTAACTTGTAAGTGTGTGTGTGTGTGTTTGTCTGTGTTTGTGTGTGTGTGCGTGCGTGTGTGTGTGTGTGTGTGTGTGTGCGTGTGTGTGGTCTCAGAGTAACCCCTGGAGTGGTTTGTTGAGATGAACTAAAAGCTTGTCTGAATCTAACAGGAGACTAAAATAAACAGGTATTAATCTCACACTCCTCACACACAACCCCCGTCACACACCTCACAATAACCTGATTAATGATTTTATTAATCATAATCAATGCAGCTGATTCAGAGACTGACCTTTCTGACTGACATATTGACTGTTTTATTACTGAACAACTTCTTCCTGCAACACTGTGTGATCTGATCATCCTTTAGAGGAGATAGAGATCAATAAACAATATTTATCTCTTTTTTTAATACCCCAACAATATCCTTATTTTAATACCCTAATTAACAGCTGTTAATAGTATTATACTTAATTGCTATTATTACAATTATTATTATTATCACTATAATTATTATTGCTGTTGTTATTACTATTGTTATTATTGTTGTTACTCTTGCCATTGTTTCTTTTTTTTTACTTGATATTTCTGTTGACATTTTCATCGATATCTTACTATAGAGAGAGAGAGGAAGGGATAGATAGATAGATAGATAGATAGATAGATAGATAGATAGATAGAGAAGGAACGAGCGAGAGGGAGATAGAAAGAGGGACAAAGAGGGACAGAGAGAGGGAAAGATGAGTAGGGAGAGAGAGAGATAGAAAGAGGGACAGAGAGAGAGGGAAAGATGAGTAGGGAGAGAGAGAGAGAGAGAGAGAGAGATAGAAAGAGGGACAGAGAGAGGGAAAGATGAGTAGGGAGAGAGAGAGATAGAAAGAGGGACAGAGAGAGGGAAAGATGAGTAGGGAGAGAGAGAGAGAGAGAGAGATAGAAAGAGGGACAGAGAGAGAGGGAAAGATGAGTAGGGAGAGAGAGATAGAGAGTAAGGGAGATAGATAGATAGATAGATAGATAGATAGATAGATAGATAGATAGATAGATAGATAGATAGATAGATAGTGAGGGAGAGAGACAGGGAGAGAGAAGGAAAGCAATGGATAAATAGATAGATAGATAGATAGATAGATAGATAGATAGATAGATAGATAGATAGATAGATAGATAGATAGATAGATAGAAGGAACGAGAGAGGGAGAGATAGAAAGAGGGAGAGAGAGAGCGAGGGAGAGAGAGAGGGATGGAGAGAAAGAGAGCAGGAGGTTGGAAGAGAGATAGAGAAAGAGAGAGAGGAGGAGGTCTGTTTTCAATCTGTCTCTACCTTCTCTGCAATCCTCCTTCATTTTCATTTTTTTTCTGATCTTTTTCTCTCTTCATCCTACAGAAGAAGAAAGGAGGAATGGAGACGGATGACTTCAGGGCGTGTCTCATCTCCATGGGTTATGATCTGGTAAAGAATAAACACGCCACTATATATTACATCACATCAGAATGTTTCAACTTATTATTGGGGACCAGTAGTTAGGACATTATTAATGATTATAAATAATGTAAAATTGAGTAATATTTAATAAAGCCTTACTAACTGGAGTGTATGACCTGTTTTTTGGCCAGGCAGTGTACTACGCACATGTTTAGCATTCCTAAGTATGCAGCACAAATGGTGAGTTAGTGTCTCAACCTGCCTTCCTTAATTATTTCTCATGTGTGTGTGTGTGTGTGTCTGTGTGTGTGTGTGTGTGTGTGTGGTATGTGTATATTTATACAGGGTGAGGCGGAGTTTGCGCGGATCATGTCACTGGTTGATCCGAACGGTAAGGGACTGGTGACGTTTCAGTCCTTTGTGGACTTTATGACCCGCGAGACGACCGAAATGGACACTGCGGAACAGGTCGCCGCCTCCTTCAGGATCTTAGCCGCAGATAAGGTGTGTAGATATACAGCTCTTAAAAAAAAATACCACGTAAAAATTATGAGTTTCTTTAATTTTACCAAATTGAAAACCTCAAGAGAAAGATGGATGATCACAAGGCATCAAACCAAACTGAACTGCTTGAAGCAGCATAAAGTTATCCAAAAGCAGTGTGTAAGACTGGTGGAGGAGAACATGATGCCAAGATGCATGATTAAAACTGTGATTAAAAAACAATTTACCAGATAATATACTGCTATGAACAAACACTGTCTGTGCTGCTCCATACTCTTTACACACTAAGAGGGTGGTATATGCACTGTTTAAAAGTGCAGCGGCATTTTTTTTTTCAGACAGCTCTGACCAATCAGAGGAGGCGATGTGCTTGCGTGGTTCATTGGTGCGCATTTTGGTGCGTTTAGGTTTTTATGCCTGTGTGAAAGCAAACCAAACAGAGGGAGAAACTCTCTTAATAAACAAAGTCATCAACTAATCGGGATTATAGAAACTAGAAACTATAACTACAGGTGTGAAAACACTCCAACAGACCTTGCAGTCCAACACCTTGTTTTTGAGGATTAGGGTTTAGGTCTGTAGATGTACTCATCCAGTCCATCGCCTTTATCTTCAACTTCCTCGGCAAGACAGTCGTCATCTTGGAGGTGTGTTTGAGGTTGTTATAGGGTTGGAAAACTGCCATGTGGACCAGTTTCTAAAGAGATGCTCTGCTTCAGAATGTCACAAATCACAGTTCTGAATGTTTTTCAGAAGTAAATTTTGTTTCAGTTATAAAATGTGATTTAAAGTAATATATTAATGCTCTTTCTCTCTGTTTTCTAAACCCACAGCCGTATATTCTGATTGAGGAGCTGCGGCGCGAGCTGCCCCCCGAGCAGGCGGAGTACTGTATCTCCAGGATGCCTCTGTATGCGGGTCCTGATGGAGTTCCAGGAGCCCTGGATTACTCTGCATTCTCTACTGCACTGTACGGGGAGAGCGACCTCTAATGGCAGAAAGCAGAGCTGCACCTTTACCATTAATACAGAATCTCTATTAATGTCTCTGATTTTTTTTCTTTTTTGCTGAATAATGATGTAAAAAGATAATAAAAATATAAGAGATTTCTGATCATAAGATACAGTGGCATGAAAACGTATTTGCTGATTATCAAACAAACTTTAATATCAGACCAAGATAACCTGAGCAAATATAAAAAGCACTTTTTAAATGATCACTTTATTTATTAAAGGACTTTTTTATTAATTATTCTATCATTGAATCATTAACACCGGTCTTAAATCTCTCTGAGGCTTTAGTGAGCCCTCAGTTCTTTAAATGTTGTTCTGGGTTCTTTTTTTGGGACCTCCTGGATGAGTTGTTCGTGCCCTTTTGGAGTAATTTTGATCGGCCGGTCACTCCTGGGAAGGTTCACCAGTGTTCCATGTTTTCTCCATTAGTGAATAATAATAATAATAGTGAATCACTGTGGTTTCCTGGAGTCCCGAAGCTTTAGCAATATATGACTTTATAACCTTTTCCAGACTGGAATAATATAATAATGTGCTGCTTTTTGAGATCTTTTATCTGCTTCATGTTGTCAGACAGGTTGTATTTAAGTGATTTTCTTGATTCTACAGGTCTGGCAGTAATCAGGCCTACTTGTGGTTACTAGTGAAATTTAACTCTTTTTGAGCTTTCCAAAAAAAATTGATTAATCACAGGTAATTTATGGGGGGAAAACACTTTTTTTTTTTTTTTTACAAAGGGCTAGATTGGTTTGGATAGTTTAATTTTTTCTTCATAAATGAAAACATAATTTGAAAAAAGTGCTTTTTATATTTGCTCAGGTTATATTTGTCTGATATTAAAGTTTGCATGATAATCTGAGAAAAAAAATAAGAAGTACAAAATAAATGACTAAAGGGGTAAAATACTTTTTCATGCCACTGTAAATATGGAATATTGGAAATATTAAATTATTTAAAGTTTAGAGTTTGGCCCAATCTACAAATATCTGGGTGTTTTTAAAGGATTCACACAAAACACCAATTTAAATAATAATATAGGGAATAAAATGCACAGTTGAGATTATGAACAGCACTAAAAATATATTGATGCACTATATAATATATAATGCACTATATAATATCATTTCTGTAATAGGGAGTGTGGTCATAATGGGAACTACTATCCCGGGTTAGCAAAATGAGTTAGTATGTTAATATTTAGTGTACTAACCCTCCAAACCCACACTATTAATATAAGAATATTAAATATACTTTGTAGTATTAGTTTGTAGTGTGCAACTGGGGTGCAGTCAAAGCTTTATAAATATTTCTGAGTAAATCTCAATTATCACCTTACTTCCTATATAGTGAACTAATACAGTGTCTACATCCATATATCACTAAATTTACATGGTTTTAATATTGGAAGAAAAAACCCTGATTCTTATTGTTTAGATATATTTCAGTCAATAAAAATGTTTAATTTGATGTGAAAAAACACACATTTGACATCCAGCCTGCACATACAGTCTGTATTAATTCAGAAATAATCAAATAAATCCAGTTATCAGCAAGCAGGTGTCATACTTTCTTCTGTTTTTGACAGTGGCCTATAATTCCCTCTACAAACACTACCACCACCATGTTTTACTATGTTCAGTATGATGCTCTTCTTTTGAAATGAGATGTTTTACATTAGATGTAAAGGGACACACACTCCTTCTTTAAATGTTGTTCTGGGTTCTTTTGGGACCTCCTGGATGAGTTGTTCATGCCCTTTTGGAGTAATTTCAGTCTGGGAAGGTTCACCAGTGTTCCATCATGTTTTCTCCATTAGTGAACAATAGTGAATCACTGTGGTTCTCTGGAGTCCCAAAGCTTTAGAAATTATTTTATAACCTTTTCCAGACTGATAGATGATCAATGACTTTGTTTTCTCATCTGTTGTTGAGTTTCTTCAGATCTGGGTATAATAATAATGTGCTGCTTTTGGAGATCTTTTATCTGCTTCATGTTGTCAGACAGATTCTATTTAAGGGATTTCTTGATTCTACAGATCTGGCAGTAATCAGGCCTGGTTGTGGTTCGTAGTGATTAAAAAAAAAAAAAAACATAGTAATCATTACACTAATGATTATTACACTGTGTGTGGTTAACCTAAGTGTAGTGTTGTGGCCTATAGGTCACAATGAGATAAAACACACACACACACACACACACACACACACAGTGCTGTGAAAAAAAGTATTTACCCTATTACAGATGTATTTATTTTATTTTATTATATTTAACATTTTCGGATTAACAAAGATAACCTAAGTAAATATAAAAAAGCAGTTTTTAAATGATTTAATTTATTAAGTGAAATACTCCAAAAGGGCATGGACAACTCATCCAGGAGATCACAAAAGAACCCAGAACAACATTTAAAGAACTGCAGAATCTCACGCACCTCAGTTAAGATCAGTGTTAATGATTCAATAATAAGAAAGAGACTGGGAGAAAATGGAATCAATATGAGAATTTACCTTACTGTATATCATAGATACACTCCATATATAAACATACAGCTCTGGAAAAAATAAGAGAGCACTTCAGTTTCTGAATCAGTTTCTCTGATTTTGCTATTTATAGGTTTATGTTTGAGTAAAATGAACATTGTTGTTTTATTCTATAAACTACAGACAACATTTCTCCTAAATTACAAATAAAAATATTGTCATTTGGAGCATTTATTTGCAGAAAATGAGAAATGGCTGAAATAACAAAAAAAGAGATGCAGAGCTTTCAGACCTCAAATAATGCAAAGAAAACACATTTATATTCATATATAAAGAGTTTTAAGAGTTCAGAAATCAGTATTTGGTGGAATAGTCCTGTTTTTTAATCACAGTTTTCATGCATTGTGGCATCATGTTCTCCTCCACCAGTCTTACACACTGCTTTTGGATAACTTTATGCTGCTCTACTCCTGGTGCAAAAATTCAAGTAGTCAGCTTGGTTTGATAGCTTGTCATCATCCATCTAGAGGGGATAATGATGCAAGAATGGTATTTATTCAAAAAGTAAGAAAAGAAAAAAATAAAATAATGACGTGTGATGATCAGTAACACGTTAATTGAGGAATACCTTGAATACTGAATTATTGCATTAATTAATTAATTAATTAATTAAGATATAGCGTTAATTAAAGTAATATAATTTTCCCCAGAGTGGTGCTGCCCCCTAGTGGAGATCCTAGACCAGCTCTTCTGAGTAACTGCACGAGGCGGAAGTGGTGCAATACTCGATGCTGGTGCAGCGCATGCGCAGTGGGCCATGTGTCCGGCACGTTGGAGCAGCTGTAAATCAGCAGCGCAGAGTTTATAGATGATTTAACCCCTTTTATAGAGTATTATTACCCCCGGAATACCACTAATATCCCCCCACACAGACTCAGCATGCCACCCACGGTCCACTACAGCACTGAGACAGGTGAGTTTATACCGCTATACTCCGCTATACTCAGCTCTACTCTGCTATACTGAGTATAACAGCAGCTGCAGCTGATCCGTTGTACTGCCGAGATACGCTACCCGTCAATTCATGCTTAGTACAGACACTGCGCATGCGCTGACTCAGTGTTTTAACGCTTTTATATGTTTTGTTATATCTTTGGTGTATGAGCTAGCTAAACAACATGAGCTCAGTGTCATTAGTATTATTATTTGTTTGAGTGTTATATATATTTAAAAAAATAATAAAAATAACAAATAATAAACAAAAAGTAAAAAAAAATTCCCTCTATTTCTATTAATGTAACTTAACCCCAAACACAGTGATTTAGATTGTGCAGATATCCCAGCTACCCAGATTTTCTGATTATTTGCTTTATTTATACTTATTTACGTTATTTTAAGTTTATAACCCTATATACACTAGAGTAGCACGATTTGGCAGGTTAGCACAATTTGTCACAACACGTGTAACGTATTAGATAACCCATTAACTCCACATTTATACACTAATTAAACTTTTTACATGAACGTTTCTTAAGGTTGTGCCAGATTTAACATCTTGTTTGATAATCCAGAGTTAGGTCAATTAGACATATGATGAATAGGCAAATTTCTCATTGAATCTTCTCAAAATACCAAGTTCATGGGGTCATAATTTAAAAAATAAAGCTGCAATATTATTTGTTCTTAATGCACTTGATGGTCTGTTAGATATATTTTCATAAGATGACGTCAGATTTAATCTGGAGTTAGGCCAACTTGAAATATGCAAAACATGCAATTCTTTCTCATTGAATATTCCTAAAATACCAAGTTCAGAGGGTCATAATTAAAAATCGGTGCTGTAATATTATTTATAATTCATGCTATTAATGGTCTATTAGATCTATTTTGATAAGATGATGTCAAATTTGTCAGACTGATTAGTAATCTGGAGTTAGGCCAATTTAAAATATGCAGAACATGCAATTATTTCTCATTGAATCTTCTCAAAATACCAAGTTCAGAGTGTCATAATTAAAAATCGGTGCTGTAATATTATTTATAATTCATGCTATTAATGGTCTATTAGATCTATTTTAATAAGATTATGTCAGATTTAACATACTGTTTGATAATCTGGAGTTAGGCCAACTTGAAGTATGCAGAAAATGCAATTCGTTCTCATTCTTTTAAAATGCCAAGTTCAGAAGGTCATAATTAAAAAACGGTGATGTATTATTATTTATTATTCTTGCTTTTAATGATCTGATAGATCTCTTTTGATAAAATGACGTCAGATTTAACATACTCTTTGATAATCTGGAGTTAGGCCAACTTGAAAAATGCAAAACATGCAATTCTTTCACATTGAATCTTCTCAAATGCCAAGTTCAGAGGGTCATAATTAAAAAATGGTGATGTATTATTATTTATTATTCTTGCTTTTGATGGTTGGTTAGATCTATTTTGATAAGATGTTGTCAGATTTGTCAGACTGATTAGTAATCTGGAGTTAGGCCAATTAAAAATAAGCAGAACATGCAATTATTTCTCATTGAATCTTCTCAAATGACAAGTTGAGAAGGTCATAATAAAAAAAAAACGGTACAGTAGCATTCTTTGTCATTCATGCTGTTGACTGTCTAGAAAACCAGTTTTGATAATATGGTGTCATATTTAACCGAATGTTTAATAATCTGGAGTTAGGTCAGCTTCAAATATGCAGAATATGCAATTCTTACTCGTGGAATCTTCTGAAATGCTAAGTTTAGAGAGACAGAATGAACTATAGCCTGGTAAAGCTCACATGCATGAGTTAACAGCCGGTTTGAAAGCACGCAATGCACACTCCTGTTGCACACGCCTGTTTAGTTAACCCCTTAGTGACTGTATACAACATATGACATAACACCTCATTGGTACATAACTAACCTAATTTTCTATGTAGGACTATGTAAAGTTGATGTAGCCTAAATTAGCACTAGTGATACAAGTCCTAAACTAGTATCTAGTGTAACATATAGTATGGACATAATCATTTTTAATCGTAATTTCATTTTCAAATGATAAAATAATGTCATGTCAAAGTCAAAGTGGTTTTTATTGTCATTTCAGCTATATACAGTGTGTACACAGTGAAACGAAACAACGTTCCTCCAAGGACCATGGTGCACATAAACACAGTGTAGACAGAACAATAGTGCAACAGTACAAAAGTGCAGACAGACAATACAACACAATACAGACAAAGAATAATAAATAACAAGACAGTGTGCAAATTATGCAGTGTGCAAAAAAGACCAGTGACGTAGTAATTACCTCTATTACGCAGTGTGCAATAGAGTCCAGTGAGGTAGTAGGGTTTTTGGTGCTTCCATTTTCTGGGGTAAGTGGGGTAAGAGTGTGTGTGCATGTACAGAAAAACCATCAGTTCAGTCTCTGCAGTTGAGGAGTCTGATGGCTTGGGGGTAGAAGCTGTTGCAGAATCTGGTCGTGCTGGACCGGATGCTGCGGTACCTTCTTCCCGAAGGCAGGAGGGAGAACAGTTCGTGTGAAGGATGGGTGGGGTCATTCACAATGCTGGTTGCTTTTCGGATGCTGCGGGTGGTGTAAATGTCCGTGATGGAGGGGAGAGAGACGCCGATGATCCTCTCAGCTGTCCTCACAATACGCTGGAGGGTCTTGCGGTCAGAGACGGTGCAGGTCCCAAACCAGGCAGTGATGCAGCTGCTCAGGATGCTCTCAATGGTCCCTCTATAGAAGAGTGTGAGGATGGGTGGAGGGAGACGGGCCTTTCTCAGCTTCCGGAGGAAGTAGAGACGCTGCTGGGCTTTCTTGGCTGTAGAGCTGGTGTTCAGGGTCCAGGTGAGGTTATCTGCTAAGTGGACACCAAGGAACTTGGTGCTCTTAACAATCTCCACAGAGGACCCGTCGATGTTGAGTGGAGAGTGGGTGTGTTGTGCTCTCCTGAAGTCAACAACCATTTCCTTTGTCTTGTCCACATTCAGGTGAAGGTTGTTGACTGTACACCAGTCTGTCAGCCGCTGCACCTCCTCTCTGTATGCTGACTCGTCGCCTTTGGTGATGAGACCAAGCACGGTTGTATCATCGGCGAACTTGATAAAGCTGTTAGAACTGTGTTTTGCAGCACAGTCATGAGTCAGCAGGGTGAACAGCAGAGGACTCAGGACACTGCCCTGGGGGGCCCCAGTGTTCAGTGTGATGGTGCTGGAGGTGCTGCCCCCGAACCGGACTGACTGGGGTCTCCCCATCAGAAAGTCCAGGATCCAGTTGCAGAGGGGGGTGTTGAGGCCGAGCGAGCTTAGCTTCCTGATGAGGTTCTGTGGGATGTGTGGGTAAGTGTCCTTCTTCTCCAGGTGGGTGAGGGAGAGATGAAGGGTGGTGGTGATGGCATCGTCCGTGGAGCGATTGGGACGATACGCAAACTGCAGGGGGTCCAGTGAAGAGGGCAGTTGTGTCTTGATGTTCCTCATGACTAGCCTCTCGAAGCACTTCATGATGATGGGTGTAAGTGCAACGGGACGGTAGTCATTGAGGCAGGACACTGTGGACTTCTTCGGCACGGGAACGATGGTGGTGGACTTGAGGCACGTTGGGACAGTGGCGCTGCACAGGGAGATGTTGAAGATGTCCGTGAGAACATCTGTCAGCTGGTCTGCGCACTCCCTGAGCACTCTGCCGGGGATGTTGTCTGGTCCTGCAGCTTTTCGTGGATTGACTCTGCGCAGAGTGTTCCTCACATCCACTGCAGTCAGGCACAACACCTGCTCGTCCGGCTTGGGCATGGTCTTTCTCGCCATCGTGTTGTTTTGTGCCTCAAACCGTGCATAAAAGTTGTTCAGGGCATCAGGGAGGGAGGCATCACGTTCACAGGACGGTGGCATTGTCCTGTAGTTGGTGATTGCCTGGATGCCCTGCCACATACGCCGCGCGTCACCCGTGTCCTTGAAGTGGCTGTGGATTCTCTGGGCGTGTGCGCGCTTTGCCTCTCTGATGGCTCTTGACAGGTCGGCTCTCGCTTTCCTCAGGGCCACCTTGTCACCCACTCTGAAGGCGGAGTCGCGGGTCCTCAGCAGCGCACGTACCTCAGCAGTCATCCTAGGCTTCTGGTTTGGGCGTGTAGTGATGGTTTTGGAGACAGTGACATCATCAATACACTTGCTGATGTAGCCAGTGACTGATGCTGCATACTCCTCCAAATCAACAGAATCGCCTTCAGTAGTAGCCTCCCTAAACATGTCCCATGCAGTGCACTCAAAACAGTCCTGAAGGGCAGAGATGGAGCCTGCCGGCCAGGTTTTCACCTGCTTCTGAACTGGTCTGGAGCGTCTGATGAGTGGTGTATGTTGGAGTCAGCCAAACACACTCTGGTCCGAGAAAGCGAGGTGGGGGCGGGGCTCCGCCGGGTACGCGCTGGGGATGTTTGTGTAAACAAGATCCAGCGCGCTCGCTCCTCTCGTTGCAAAGTCCACATGTTGATGGAATTTAGGGAGCACTGACTTGAGATTTGCGTGATTGAAATCTCCGGCGATAATAAACAGTCCGTCTGGGTGTTTGTTCTGCAGATCGCTGATAGTCCGATAGAGTTCACACAGAGCCTCTTTAGCATTAGCACCAATGCTAGCGCTGGGTGGGATGTAGACAGCAGCTATTAGCACGGCGGAGAACTCCCGTACTAAATAAAAAGGTCTGCACTTGACTATCAGGAACTCCACCAGCGGAGAGCAGTGTTTGGCGACAGTCACAGCGTTGTTACACCATTCCGTATTGATGTAAACACACACGCCTCCACCGCGGGTCTTCCCGGATAGAGCCACGCTCCTATCCGCTCTGAACGCGGTTAGCCCGGCTAGCTGAATGGCGCTGTCCGGAATGTTGTCGTTCAGCCACGATTCCACAAAAAACAAAGCACAGCAGTCTCTGAACTCACGCTGGGTTGTTCGCTGGAGTCGGATGTAGTCCAGTTTATTGTCAAGGGAACAGACGTTTGCCAGAAAGAGCGATGGTATAGCCGGCCGGCTAGGACTAGCCTTTAGCCTGGGCTCCAGCGTCAGGAAACACTGCGGGCTGGCGGCCTGGGTCTCTTAGCAGGCTAAGCTCAAGTAGCGTCTGCAGAACCTCGTCCGGTAGCGTGTTTTCTGGCTGATTTCTCCACTGTAGCAGGGTCTGGCGGTGGTAGAACATGTGCACGGGTGTTCCGATGCACATATTTGCAGGAAATAAACGGAAAAAAAACGACAAATAGTAACACAAAAGCACCATTTAACGGACCCGGAGCGGCCGCTGCGTGTTAACGCGCCGCCATGTTTAGCATATGAAAGTACAGTGCATTTTGTATTTGGGTATTTAAGTATTAAAGTGTTTATGTTTGCAGTTTATATGCATCCAATATAAACATTTTTTTTTTAAGTTTTTGGTTTAATAATTTAGTTTTTCTTATTGTTATACAGTGTTATACAGTACCAGTCAAAAGTTTGAACACTCCTCTTCTTATTCAGTGTGTTTTCTTTTTTTTATGACAAACACGCATTCTGAAGTATAATCCAGTATCTGAGGAGAGCTCTGTGTTGTCTCTGAGTTTCCCAGAGGCTGTGTTTATGTTTACACCAGCCCAGAGCCTCATATTAACACATGGCGTTCTAAACAATGTGTTGAATCATTGATTCGAATTTGTACTCCATTCCTGAACCGAATTACTCAATGAATCGACTCTATACTCAACCCATTGTGCTTCAAGTTCCTTAAAGGGTAAACTCCTCAGTCCTCCTCAGTCCAGCACAGTTTTTGTATTGCAGATATTTCCAGTTACAGCTGAATTCACAGCTTTAATCCCAGAAAAACAAACGCTCTTATTTATCTTTTAAAAAGATAAATGCTGTTTTCCTCGGGTTTGAGAGCTCGGCGCTGACTCAGCTCTTGATTGGTCCGGACGCAAAACAGCGAGGAAGTGGGGGCGGGTCTGGTGATGTCATGGGTCTTCATTGTTTAATATTGCGATATATATTGTCAAAAAAAAATTGCAATGTGAATTTTTTCCAATATCGTGCAGCCCTAGTTTATACTCCTCCTTACACCCCTCTATAGCCCAAACCTGGTATTATACTTAGTGGTAAAAGCTTCATGGTTGTGTATCTGCTCCAGAAAATCCTATTCTTTTGGCAACACTTCTCTTTACAGGGACTAGACAAGCTGTGTTTTTACATTTGCTTGCCATTACAATCAGTGTTATTAGAACAGAGAACAGCCTGTGCTGCCTGAAGGTCATGTTCAGAACTGTTGTCATTCCTTCCAACCGCAGACGTTTTCTTAGTGAAGAAACTTAATAGAGTAACAATAATTACACTATTCACTTATCATACAATATATGACCCTGAGCTCAATGTGTTTTCTTTAGCAAGGAGAGCCATCAAAAAGTAATCCATAATATAGCAAGAACAACTTAAGAAAATAAAATGTATCCTCAAGTGCAGTCGCAAAAAAAAGACCATTAAAAATGATATTATGATGAAACTGGCACTCATTAGGACCGCCCCAGGAAAGGAAAGAAGAGCAAGAGTTTCCTCTATTGTACAGGTTAAGTTAATCAGAGTTACCAGCCTCAGTATTTTGGTTTGTTAAACACTTTTAAGTTACTACATGATTCCTTATGTGTTCCTTCATAGTCTGAATCACTTCACTATTCATTTACTATGTAGGGGAAAGAAATACAAATATTGAATGAGAAGGAGAGTTTAAACTTTTTTGGGTGGTAGTATTTGTGGTATTAACACTGTCGTGTGCTTTGTGTTTTTGTGTGTCTGATGGGATATTAAAATGTTCAATACATATTTTTAAATAGTTTGCAAGAAAACATATTTTATGCTATGAAGTTTATGCAAATATGACTAAAAGTAGGAAAAAAAAATTCAACCTACAAAAAACTTTTTTATTTATTTATTTTATTTGGTGCATCCCTATTCATTTTAAATATATACTAGTGTATCTCAAAAAATAATAATAATAATTAAAAATGTGAAACTCATATATTATATAGATGTATTACACACAGAGTGATCAATTTTAGGCATTTATTATAAAATAATCATTATAAAATATTATATAAGATCAATTGGTACTTACATAATTGGCAGTGTGGGCAGTGTGCCAAGTCCTGCTGGAAAATGAAATCTGCATCTCTATAAAAGTTGTCAGCAGCAGAGTGAAGAAGCATGAAGTGCTGTAAGATTTAGTGGGAAAACAAAACTGCACTGACTTTAGACTTGATAATAAAACACAGTGGATCAACACCAGCAGATGACATGTCTCTCCAAACCATCACTGATTGGTGGAAACTTCACACTAGACCTCGAGCAGTTTGGACTGTGTGTCTCTCCACTCTTCCTCCAGACTCTGATCCCTTGATTTACTTTAAATGAAATGTAAAATTTACTGATGATCAGTGATGGTTTGGAGAGACATGTCATCTGCTGGTGTTGATCCACTAAGTATATTTTAATTGATATTCTGATTTTGTTTTGTGTAGGAAGTGGAGGAGGTGTAGAAGCTGAGCTCAGAGAGCTGATCCAGAAGCGGATTCTGGTGCTGGATGGTGGGATGGGAACGATGATCCAGCAGAGGAAGCTGGAGGAGGAGGATTTCAGAGCTCAGGAGTTTAAAGATCATCCGAAGAGCCTGAAGGGAAACAACGACCTGCTGAGCATCACCCAGCCTGAGGTCATCTACAGCATCCACAAGGTACCTGTCTGCACAATTATAATTATATTTATAATTCTTTATTTTTAATATAAAATTTAATATACTAAAACACAGAAATTTAAATTAGTTCTGGTACGCTTTTTTTAAAATCTATCTATCAATCAATCAATCAATCTTTGTTTTCACTCGGGAATACATTGAGGGTGACCCTCATTTACAGTGTTACCCAGCATTATTTACAGTATAAAAGGAATTGAAAACATTTAATAAGAAATTTAATAGAAATAATGAGAACTAAAATAGTAAAAATAAATAAATAATAATAATAATCTTTATTTATACACTTTTCATACACAAATGCAACCCAAAGTGCTTTACACAAAAAACAAACCTCTGCAGTCATTATACAATATACACATATTTATAAAAGAAAGCAATAAAAGAAATACTCATTTTAAATCAACGTTTAATTTATGTATGAATATATGTGTATATATATAATGTTGATATATATATATATAATGTTAATTCTAAAAGACTAATTCTAAAAGACTATAAAAACAAATTGACACATAAAAGTAAATAATTTATAAAATACAAAAATTAAAAAAGATAAAAGCAAAAGTAAAGTAAAATGATAAAAATGATAAGAAATGATCAGAAATGAAGAAATTATAAAATGAATAATAATGAACAAGAATCAAAATATAAAACATTATAATACAAAAAACTTATATATAAAATGTTGAAAAAGAAAATTCTAAAAGAATATAAAAACAATAGACACAAAAAGTAAAGAATTGAAAATATATAAACTAAAGATAGATATAATAATAGTAAAAGTACTCTACAATGATAAAAATTAAAAGAAATGATAAGAAATGATAAAATGAGTAATAATAATGAACTAAGAACGAGAATCAAGATATAAAACATTAGAATAACAAAAATTAATAATAAATACATAAAAATAAATTCCAAATGAAAGTAATAAGAAAAAATAAACTCATTTATCTCATTTAAATAAGATTCAGAATTAATATTTACTATTATTATTAATAATCATAATAATGATAATGATATATATTTTTTATTATTATTTTTTTTAACATGTATTGACATGTTTTCTCTTTCGTTCAGTGTGTAATTAAGGACACTCCCTCCTCTCTCTCTCTCTCACTCTCTCTCTCTCTCTCTCACTCTCTCTCTATCTCTCTCACTCTCTTTCTCTCTCTCTCTCTCTCTCTCTCTCTCTCCCACTCTCGTCTGCAGGAGTATCTGCTGGCCGGTGCTGATATCATTGAGACCAACACGTTCAGCGGTACAAGGGTTGCTCAGGCTGATTATGGACTGGAAGAACTGGTGAGACTGGTGATACTGATCTCAGCACAGTTACTCACTATCATTATCTGTAGTCAAATTAAAGCTGGATCACTTTTAAATGGAGAAGTGCTGCAATTTCAGTATATAGATTACATTCTAATCTGTTTATCAGTAATAATTTTGATTGAGTTTCTGCATTTGGCTGATTAGCTCTATTTGTAATGAGGGTCGTGTTCAGGTTCAGTTAATCGGCTATTATAAGCTGAATCTGAACACGGCCCTCATTACAGAGGGAGCTAATCCCTTGTTTAGAGAGTTGTTGCGTGTATTGATTATTTTCTCTGACATACAGGGAGTTGAAAAAAGTATTCACACTCCTTTTTTACGTTTAGTCACCTTACAACCACAAACTCAAATGTATGTAACTGAGATTTTACGTGAGAGACCAGTACAAATTAGCACATAATTGTGAAGTTAAACGAAAACGATACATGACTAAATTTTTTTATCTAATAAAAATCTGAAAAGAGTGGTGCAAATACGCAAAATGATTCAGCCCCCTTTACTCTAGTTAAAAAGCCCCCTAGTTAATACTCTATTACTATGGTCGGGACATCGCTGGATTAAATCCCGGTCATTAAGCTTGCCATCAGCTGCCGGAGCCCCGAGAGAGCCCAACTGGCCTAGCTTTCTCTGGGTGGGTACAATAGATGGCGCTCTTTCTCCTCATCACTCCTAGGTGATGTTAATCAGCACAAGGCTGCGTCTGTGAGCTGATGTATCAGAACCGAGTCGCTGCACTTTCCTCCGAGCGTTAGCTCTGTGATGCTACTCGGCAATAAAAAGAGGCGGAGTCTGACTTCACATGTATTGGTGGAGGCATGTGCTAGTCTTCACCCTCCTTGTGTTGTGGCATCAATAGTGATATGGGATATTCAGCTGAGTAGCAGCTGAAGGGGTGAGACAATCTGCCAGATAAATTGGGCAGAAAAATGGAATCAAAATAAAAATAAAGAGTCCAGCTGTGTGTAATTTAGTCTCAGTAAAAATACACCTGTTCTGTGAAGCCCTCAGTGGTTTGTGAAAGAACACTAGTGAACAGACAGCATCACCAAGACCAAGAAACTCACCAGACAGGCAAGTTTTAAGCACCCCAAGAATCGCTCTTCAATCCATCATCCCGAAATGGAAAAAGATTTCTGTTTATACAAACCTACCAAGACATGGCCATGGTCCACTCAAACTGATAGATCGAGCAAGGAGCAGCCAAAAGGCCCATGGTCACTCTGGAGGAGCTGCAGAGATCCACAACTCAGGAGATCAGGAGAATCTGTCCACAAGACAACTATAAGTCATTCTCCACAAATCTGGCCTTTACTAAAGAGCAGTGAGGAGAAAACCATTGTTACAAGAACTATTCGTAGCCAAAAGTCATGAAAGGACACATCAAACATGTGGAAGAAGGTGCTGTGATCAGATGAGACCAAAGATCAACTTTTTGGCATAAATGTAAATCGCTGTGCGTGGCCGAAAAAGTATGACATGAAAACTGCTGTTCACAGACGCTTTCCATCCAACCTGGCTGAGTTTCAGCTGTTTTGTAAAAAAGAATAAGCAAAATTCTCAGTCTCTAGATGCACAAAGCTGGTAGAGACAAACCCCAAAATGTGTCTGTGTTAAGTAGGGGTTTCACGATTTCGATATTTAATCAAAATCGATCGAAATTATGTCATGGTCTCGAGCAGCGAAGTCAAAAAGAGGATCGACGATCCCTCCCGCAAATGGCGCAGCACGCTACGCAAATGGCACAGCACACTGTAGCTCAAAGAGCAGCTCTTTCTCCAGAGAATGTGAACATTCTTATCTCCTTAAAGAAAAACTCTAAAATATAAAAATAACAGTTGTTTTTTCTAGCCTCAAATATGTTAATAGTTTTGGTACCTCTTAAGGAGCATCTTTCTCTCAGATAAAGTTAATAATATATCTTTATTAAAGAAAAAAACTTCTCATTCTCGTTCTATTATTTTGTACATGACTGTTCCTGTATATTTTTATTATTTATTTTGTTATGTTGCACATTGCTGTTTTAATAGTGCACACTGCTGCTTCCAAAAAAAGCCACTAGATGGCATTACATATATATCTTAATTAAATTATTTAAATTTGACCATTAGTGCCTAATGTGGTGTATTACAGATCACTTGTATCACTTTGCATCACTTATATCAAGCCCACCTTTTGAAATAAGATATCGTAAATTTGATGAATCAAAGCAATGACTGACCATAGACTAATCTAAAACTGCCATAGGCCTCTCTGCTGTAAAAAAGAAAAATAATAATAATTGAGAATCGAATCGAATCGTGACCCTAAAATCCAAAATAAAATCAAATCGAGGATTTAAGGAATCGTGACACCACTACTATTAAGTATTGATATAGGGGGCACTAAATAATATTTGCAGGGTTTTTTTTTTGGTGGTTGAAGGTGACAAAATGTAAAAAAAAGTTCATGGTGCATGAATACTACCATACAGCGTGATCCCTGAATGACCTTTAGTCATTAATAGAGAAAAGTCTAAACTGAGCTGGTAATTAATTAAACCTGTTATGGGTTAATTGTTGATCTGGTGCAGGCGTATCGGTTAAACAAGGCGTCAGCAGAAGTGGCCAGGAAGGCTGCAGATGACGTCGCTGCTCAGACAGGTATGATAATGCAATATTTTATCATTTTTAATTGTAATATTAAAGTTAATCCTGCTTTTGTTGGAGTAACTATCTCTACTATCAAGTGACAAGAATCATCAACACCTCGCCTCATTTTCAGCTCCCAAAACCAAAAAGTGTTGTATGGAGCTCCATTATGCCATGATCTGAAGAAATTCAAGTCATTGATCATCTATCAGTCTGGAAAAGGTTATAAAGTCATATCTAAAGCTTTGGGACTCCAGAGAACCACAGTGATTCACTATTATTCACTAATGGAGAAAACATTGGAACACTGGTGAACCTTCCCAGGAGCGACCGGCCGACCTAAAGAAATTACTCCAAAAGGGCATGAACAACTCATCCAGGAGATCCCAAAAGAACCCAGAACAACATTTAAAGAACTGCAGGATCTCACTTGTCGTAACATCTGGCGTATATAAACAATATATAATAATAACTACAAACTAACACATCATTTCAGAAAAAGAACTGAAATCATACTGAATGTAGTGGTGGTAAAACATGGTGGTGGTAGTTGGTATGTTGTAATAGATGGAAGCAGGAATTCTGCTGTTTAGCAGACAATCCTGAAGGAGACTAAATATCCGGCCATCTGTTCCTTAGTGACCTCAAGCTCAGGAGTACTTGGGTTCTGCAGCAGGACAATGACCCAAAGCACACAAACAATTCAAGTTCACCTCTGAATGACTTTAAATAAAAAATACGAATGAAGGTTTTGGAGGGTCTAGTTAAACTCTGGTTGATTGAGATGCTGTGGATGATCATAAACAGGATGTTTATGCTGGAAATTCCTCCAATGTGTCTGAATTAAAATAATTCTGTAAAGAAGAATCTCCCTTTGATTTTGGTTTGTAGGGGTGAAGCGATACGTTGCTGGAGCCGTGGGTCCAACCAACAGAACCCTGTCTGTTTCTCCATCAGTAGAGAGACCGGACTTCAGAAACATCAGTACGTAATCAGGAAACACAGTCTGAAAAAATTGTTTTAAAATATGTTTGTCAAAAGTTTTAGAACATTCAACCTTTTCTCTTTATTTTTGCTATTTAAGCTCTTCAGGTGCACAAAACAGCCAAAAAACTATTAATTTTGTGTGTGTGTGTGTGTGTGTGTGTGTGTGTGTGTGTGTGTGTGTGTGTGTGTGCGCAGCGTTTGATGAGTTAGTGGAGGCGTACTCGGAGCAGGTTCGAGGGCTGCTGGATGGAGGCTGTGATATTCTTTTAGTGGAGACCATCTTTGATACGGCTAATGCAAAGGTGAACGTCTCTCTCTCTCTCTCTCTCTCTCTCTCTCTCTCTCTCTTTTCCTCTCTCTCTTTCTCTCTTACTCTCCCTCTCTTCCTCTCTCTTTCTCTTTCTGTCTCTATTCTTATGTCATTTTCTCTCTACTCATTTTCTGTCTTTCCTTTTCTTCTCTTTCTTACTCATGTTTTTTCTCTAGTTTCTCTCTCCCTCGTTCCTTCTCTCTCGTTCTCTGTCTCTTCCTCTCTCCTAATGTCTCGCTCTCTTCCTCCTTCCTTCTCCCTCTCATCCTTTTCTCTTTCTCTTCCCCTTTTTCTCTTTCTATCTCTCCGTTTCTCTTTCTCCTCCTCTCTCTCACTCTTATTCTCTCTCTGGTTTCTCTCTCCCTCATTCCTTCTCTTTCTCTCCCGTAATGTGTCTCTCTCTTACTCTCTGTTTCTCTCTCTCACTCTCTTACTCTTTCTTAGTCACTCTTTCTGTCTTCCTCTTCCGCCCCTCTCTCTCTCCTTTTCTCTCTTACTCTTTCTCTGTTTCTTACTCTCTCTCTTTTCCTTTCTCTTCCCCCTTTTCTCTCTCTCTCTCTCTCTCCCTTTTTTCCTCTCTCTCTCCCTCTCTCTCCCTCCTTTTCTCTACTGCTCTCTCTACTGTTCTCTCCCTGTCTTCCTCCTTTTCTCTTCTGCACTCCCTCTTATACACAATCAATTGAAATGCTTTTTAATGCATTTTGTTGGATGAAGATGAGCAGAATTATATGAAGTTTTTATATATATATTTCTACTCATCCTCACAAATTACTAACAAAACTAACTATCATGTCTTCCTCTCTACAGGCCGCTCTGTTCGCTATTGATCTGCTGTTTGAGGAGTCTTATGAACCGAGACCCATATTTGTGAGTAATGATTAGTGAAAAATTACGCATTTAACTGAATAACAGTCAGAAAATAAAGATAATTAACACTAATACATGACCTGTTTGGGTATTTAGTGATGTAGGGCATTAAATATGTTTTTAATTTAATGGTATATTGTTTAGATTTCTGGAACCATCGTGGATAAGAGTGGTCGTACTCTGTCGGGTCAGACTGGAGAAGCCTTCGTCATCAGTATGTCTCATATGAAGCCCATGTGGTAAGATCTTAATTTAATACATAGCACCAGACTTCTCTATTTAAGGGTCTTTGATTTAACAGGTCTATCTATCTATCCTCCTCCTCCTCCTTTTTTCTCAGTATTGGGTTGAACTGTGCTCTGGGAGCCACTGAGATGAGGCCGTTTATTGAAGCGATTGGAAAGAGCACTAGCGCTTTCATCATCTGTTACCCAAACGCAGGTAACGCACCGCTCTGTTACATTACGTTTAGGTTACCTGTTACCTGTGTTTACCTGTGTTTACCGGTGCTTGTGCTTCTCCAGGTCTGCCCAACACATTCGGAGATTATGATGAAACCCCTCAGGTCACTGCTTCAAATATAAAGGTAAGACTCTGCTGTTTGCACTATAGGGATGAGCAATGATTTTGGAATTATAATAGTATCGGCCAATAATGACTTTTCTTTTAGAATTATCAGCATCGGTCGACCTTTATTTTTTTTATTCGATAATACACTGAGGGTAAACCTCATTGTCAGTGCAGCGAAGCATTTACAACTTAAAGAGACTTTTATTTAAACAAATAATTTTAAGCTATAAAATAAAGAGATAAATAATTAGAATAATAAAAGATTAAAAACACAAATAAATAAATAGGGAATTAACTAAAAATAATGATCTTAAAACTGATACTTGCTGACGTATTTATTGTATCTAGGAAAAGGACTAATCAACACCAGCTGTGCTACTACAATTGGCAAATTCATTGATTTAAGCTCTTTTAAATTTATTTTAATTAGTTTCAAAGTTACAAAGTCATACCTGGGTGTGTATATCTGCATCGGCATCAGCAGTGGCAGATACTGTACGGTGCATCTCAAAGAATTACAATATCATTAAAAAGTTCTTTTATTTCAGTAATTCAGTTAAGAAATGTGAAACTCATATATTATATAGATGTATTAAACACAGAGTGATCTATTTTAAGTGTTTATTTATTTTATTGTTGATGATCATGGTTTACAGCCAATAAAAAAAACCCAAAAATCAGTGTCTCAGAAAATTTGAATAATATATGAGGCCATTTGGTACTTTTGGCAGTGTGGGCAGTGTGCCAGGTCCTGCCGAAAATGAAATGAAAATTCGCATCTCCATAAAAGTTGTTATCAGCAGAGGGAAGCATGAAGTGCTGTAAGATTTTGTGGGAAAACAAACCTGCACTGACTTTAGACTTGATAATAAAACACAGTGGATCAACACCAGCAGATGACAGACATGTCTCTCCAAACCATCACTGATCATCAGTACATTTTACATTTCATTTAAAGTAAATCAAGGGAGCAGAGTCTGGAGGAAGAGTGGAGAGACACACAGTCCAAACTGCTCGAGGTCTAGTGTGAAGTTTCCACCAATCAGTGATGGGCTATACCAATTAATTCATTCTTATCCCACAGGAGTTTGCAATGGATGGGTTGGTGAATATCGTTGGTGGTTGCTGTGGAACAACGCCAGAACACATACGGTACCGAGCGCCCTGAGATCATCTGCATTACAATCTTTACATACAGTCTTTATTATAGTGTAGAGTTCAGTAAAATAAAAACATATATTTACTTTTACTTATTGTAACCACATCAGCACAGTAAAGTGTCTCATTTTAAGTATTTTAAAGAACCTCCAACAGAACTGTGATTAGTTTAATTAACACTGTTAGACCATTAGAGCCATGGTATCAAGCTTTAAGGTTTAATTTACCTTATTTTTATAAGACACATTTAGCGGCACTAGTAAGGATGCTACATCAAAGTGAACAAGGGTGTTGCCATGTTTCCCTTCTAATGGGGAAGCTGGGGGAAGCTCTCTAAAACTCTTTTCTTGTAAATTAATTGTAAAGTGCTGGATGTTAATCTGCACAGATTTCTCTCCTGAAAACTGTTTAGTTGGGTGAGTAAAGCGCTTCCGTTTATTTACAGTAAACTTAGATTTCCCATATTGTTTGTCTAAGGGTGAGTTTTCAGTAAAGTTTCTCCAAGACTAAGGCTGGGTGCAGCAGCATTAGACTTAGCCGCTAACCTCAGCAGTAGCGGGACGTAAATGCCACCTGATAGTGCTTGACTGAGGACTGAGTGTTCTGGTAACCCAGGAAGCTAACAGCTAGCGGTTGATCCCACGTTGCTTGTTTTAACTTGGCAAACACGCAGACTATAGTCCAATATACTCACCTCTGAACAGTGAAAGAGCTAGTGCTTAGCGCTGTGGTTAACTGCTAATGCTAATGCTGCTGCACCCAGCCTTAGTGCTGGAGAAACTTTACTGAAACTCCTGTATAACTCTGTACTTCAGTGGAGTGGCTTTACTGCTCTTTAATACCTGACTGGTAGAATTCATACATAAGGAGCACCGGATTATAAGCAGCACTGATGATAATTGGGAAAATGAAAGGATTTTAAATGTGCCTTATAGTCTGAAGAATACGATATGTGTGTGTTTTGCATTTCTGTCTGCTATATATATATATATATATATATATATATATATATATATATATATATATATTTTTTTTTTTTTTTTTTTTTTTTTTTCTGATGCAGGGCAATATCTGAGAGTGTGAAGCAGTGCTCACCCAGAGTTCCTCAGAAAGACATCTTCAATGACTACATGCTGCTCTCTGGTAAATTATAATCTAATCCTCCAATGTCTTAACATTTAAAGATTACTGATATAATATCAACAATAACTGATGCAGGGAGTAGCTTCTCATTTGTAAAACAGCTATCAGGAAGTGGAAATGGATATTACAGGGTTCCTGCAGGTCCTTAAAAAGTCTTAAAATGTTTTAATAAAAAAAAATAGATAATTGAAGCCTTAAATTGTCTTAAATTTACTGTAAATTTGCTGTAGGTATTTTTTTGGATGGTGTGTTAAATTCTGTTGGGAAAACACATTTTAACATTAATAGCGAGTTACTGGGGAGAGAACTTAAGGTTAGCATAGAGCTAGCTAACATTAGCGGCGAGCTAGCTAACGTTACTGGGGAGAGAACTAAGGTTAACGTAGAGCTAGCTAACATTAGCGACGAACTAGCTAATGTTACTGGGGAGAGAACTAAGGTTAGGGTAGAGCTAGCTAACATTAGCTGCAAGCTAGCTAACGTTACTGGGGAGAGAACTAAGGTTAGGGTAGAGCTAGCTAACATTAGCTACAAGCTAGCTAACGTTACTAGGGAGAGAACTAAGGTTAGGGCAGAGATAGCGAACATTTGCGGAGAGCTAGCTAATATTAAAGGGAAGCGAACTAAGGTTAGCAGAGTTAATATTAGCGGCGCGCTAGTGAACATACTAACGTTAGTGGCGAGCTAGCTAACGTTACTGGGGAGAGAACTAAGGTTAACGTAGAGCTAGCTAACGTTAGCAGTGAGCTAGTTAACCATACTGGGGAGAGATGTAAGGTTAGCATAGAGCTAGTCAACATTTGCGGAGAGCTAGCTAATGTTGAAGGGATGTGAACTAAGGTTAGCAGAGTTAATATTAGTGGCACTCTAGCTAACATACTAACGTTAGTGGCGAGCTAGTTAACGTTCCTGGGGAGAGAACTAAGGTTAGCGCAGAGCTAGCTAACATTAGCAGTGAGCTAGTTAACCATACTGGGGAAAGATGTAAGGTTAGTGTAAGGTTAGCGTAAAGCTAGCTAACGTTAGCAGAGAGAGAACTAACGTTAGCAGAGTTATCATTAGCGGTGGGCTAGCTAACATTACTGGGGAGAGAACTAAAGTTAGGGTAGAGCTTGCCAACATTTGCGTAGAGCTAGCTAATGTTAAAGGGAAGAGAACTAAGGTTAGCAGAGTTAATATTAGCGGCACGCTAGCTAACATACTAACATTAGCAGTGAGCTAGTTAACCATACTGGGGAGATATGTAAGGTTAGCGTAAAGCTAGCTAACGTTAGCAGAGAGAGAACTAACGTTGGCAGAGTTATCATTAGCGGTGGGCTAGCTAACATTAGGGGTGAGCTAGCGAACATGCTAACATGTTCTGCATTACAATGGAACAAAATTGGAAGAAAATTGATAACAAATGTGAAATATTAAGTTTTAATTTATTTTCGACTTAAGTTTGACTATATTTTTAAGTCTTAAAAATGTCTTGAAGAGCATTAAATTTGCTTTTAAAATGGAGCAAAAATCCTGTAGTAATCTGTTTTAGATTTAGGGTCAAATTATTGCATTATATACATCAAGCAGAGAAAATATCTAAGGAGATTTTAGTGTTTAGCATGTAGAATTATTTGTAATATCAGTTGAATAATTGAGTAGTTTTGAGTTGGATTTGTTCAGATGGGTGTAATTTAGTTTGATCGTATTAAAGTATCTGTTATGTTAATAGGTCTGGAGCCGTTTCGGATTGGGCCATACACAAACTTTGTGAACATCGGTGAACGCTGTAACGTTGCTGGATCACGCAAGTTCGCCAAGCTCATCATGTCCGGGAATTATGAGGTAATTTACAGTGTAATCAGAGATTATTTAATGAATATTGATATTATTTTACATTTCCAAAAATAACATTTTGAATTCTGGTCACAAGTTGTTTAAGAAAAAGGAATATTATATATACATATATATATATATATATATGTATATATAATAACTAGGTTTATAACTAAATTGTGACCTAAATTTTAAATATTATCTTTGGAAATGTCAAATAATATAGACCAATTTATTATATATTGTTTATATAAAATATGTGTGTGTCTCAGATTTTGCTATTTATTGTTATATGTTTGAGTAAAAGCAACTTTATTGTTTTATTCTATAAACTACAGACGACATTTCTCCCAAATTCCAAATAAATATTGTGTCATTTAGTTCATAACACCACATGTTCATATTCATTTACAAACAAAAATATATATTTTTTTGTAATACAGGAGTACTAGAACTAAAATTTAAGTACTATTAAAAAACATTAAGCCTTTTTATTATCTATATGTTTTTTGTTTATTAATTAGTATATTTTCCTTTGTGATACAGTAGCGCATCACAAAGGAAAATATTAATAATAAAATAAGTGAATACTAATTAATAAACAAAAAACATATAGATAATAAAAAGGCTTAATGTTTTTTAATAGTACTTAATTTCTCAAAAAAATTGATTATCATTGAAAAGTTTTTTACTTAATTTCTGTAATTCAGTTCTGAATGTATAAACAATATATATATATATATATATGTATGTATTACACAGAGAGTGATCTATTTTAAGTGTTTATTTCTTTCATTGTTAATGATTATGCCTTACAGCCAATGAAAACCCAAAAATCTCTCATAATTAGAAATCAGTGTATCAGAAAATAAGAATATTATACAAGACCAATTGGTACTTTTGGCAGTGATGTGGGCAGTGTGCCAAATCCTGCTGGAAAATGAAATCCACATCTCCATAAAAGTTGTCAGGAGAGGGAAGCATGTTATATAATTGTATAATTTATATATATATATATGTTATTTTGTGTGTGTGTGTGTGTGTGTGTGCGCAGGAGGCGTTGAGTATAGCTAAAGCTCAGGTAGAGATGGGGGCTCAGGTGCTGGATATTAACATGGATGAAGGGATGCTGGAGGGACCGGCCGCCATGACGCGCTTCTGCAACCTGATCGCCTCCGAGCCGGACATCGCCCGAGTAATAACCTCTTATCTTCTTTAATTACAGATATTAAACATTTTATACTAGTTTAATAAAAAATATTAAACTCCTAGGTTCTGTTTACAGTGTACAGGTTAAATATCAGTGTTAAATCAAGGCTAAAGCTGTGGAGAATCTGGGATTTTCTGAGTAAGGGATCAACATGGGGCCATAATATTTAGAGATCTTACACATTAAAATTACTTAAAATTACTGAATTAATTTTTAATATTCTGCCAAATATTTTACCTCTCCCCCCCAAAAATGTAATAAAAGTATGTAAAACAAAATACAAAAATTATATATTTTTAAATATAGTTGGTTAGTTTATTATTCTTTGCAGTTATTTGAAAATGATTTGCATTTGGATTTTTGCCAGTATTTGATAAAATTTTTCTGTTTTTGTAGATTTTGCTGGAAATTCTCGTTCGCTTCTGCTTCATTTTTTCCTCTATACGTGTATAATCATCAATTTTGATTTGATTAATTTTATGTTATATAAAGTTTTGTGTAAAATTTTGGCACAAAATTAACTTCATAATCAATATCCCCACTAATTTGACATGCATTTTCTGAAATCTGGCCCTGTGGCCCCTCCCCTAGAACCGCCAGCACTAAAGCTAAAGCTAAAGCTACCTGTAACACTGTCTGTGTGAATGTTTTGGGTTCTGCTGTGTTCAGGTGCCGCTGTGTATCGACTCGTCGAACTTCGCGGTGATCGAGGCGGGGCTGAAGTGCTGTCAGGGTAAATGCATCGTTAACAGCATCAGTCTGAAGGAGGGGGAGGAGGAGTTTCTCAAACGAGCCAATCAAGTGCGGCGCTACGGAGCTGCTGTCGTCATCATGGCCTTCGATGAGGAAGGACAGGTCTGTGCCATTTTGTAGCAGTTATACAAAAAAGACCAGTGTTTTAAAATATCTGCATTTTCATTTGAAGCTATAGGAGAAAATGGAAAATTAATCAGAACCATTAGAGCACAAATATGGTCCGTAACCAGAACAACTGTTTGTAATGTCCTGTAGAAGAAAGTCGTCACTGGTGTACTAAGTAAAACCAAAGCAGTTGATGACAGAAACATTGTGAGAGCGGTAAAGTATAACAATCTAGAAGACTTCATTAACAAAAGAACAGAGGCTTCAACAGAAGATGAAAACCACTAATAACAAGATGAAAAGTAAGACCAGGCTGAAATTTACCAAGAAATATAGAGACTAAAGCCTGTAAACTGATTGTGGACTGATGAGACAAAGATTAACCTAATGTGATGAAAAGACTAAAGTTTGGAGAAAGAAAAGTTCTGCTCACGATTCCAAACATACCAGCTCATTTGTGAAACATGGTGGAGGGAGTGTCATGATGTGGGCTTGAACAACTTGAAGGAGTTAATCAGGGGAAAAATGAAAAGTTTTAAACGTCCCTTAACCTTAAGCTTAAACTTACAGGGGTTGGACAAAGAAACTGAAACACCGGTCATTTTAGTGTGGGAGGTTTCAGGGCTAAACTGGAGCAGCCTGGTGGCCAAACTTCATTAATTGCACATTGCACCAGTAAGAGCAGAGTGTGAAGGTTCAATTATCAGGGTAAGAGCACAGTTTTACTCAAAATATTGCAGTGCACACAACTGCTAAAGCATCTGTGACCAACCACATCTAACAGGATTAACTGTGGACGCTGTAAGAGGAAGCTGTCTGAAAGGGATGTTTGGGTGCTAACCCGGATTGTATTCACTTTAATTTACCTTTTATCTTTTAATTTAAGTTTATCTGTTCCAATACTTTTGCTCTTAAGAAAAATGTGTGGGTTCAGACAGAATGTGCTACAGTATCTTTTGAACTGTGTTTCAGATCCAGATGTAAATTCCTAGAAATATAAGCTAAAATGTTTTGTCTCATTCATATTTTTATACTTCAGTCTACAGAACAAATAAAGTGATCAGCCTTACTCTTCCAATACTTTCTGAGGGCACTGTATATACAGTATTATAATACAAATTGTTTGTTAGGCATACAATTTGGACCTAAATTATCATTACTGTTGTTATTATTATTGTTAATAGTAGTTCTATCTCCCCAGGCCACTGAAATCGATCAGAAGGTCCAGATCTGTACTAGAGCCTATCACCTCCTGGTCAGTAAGGTGGGGTTTAACCCCAATGACATCATCTTCGATCCCAACATCCTCACTATAGGCACCGGGATGGAGGAGCACAACATGTACGCCATCAATTTCATCAGAGCCACCAGCATTATAAAGGTACAACTGACCACACAGAGACCAGTATCTACAGATTAATCACATTTTACATCATCATTATCCATTCATATTTTTTTTTTCTTCTTAGTAAATGAATAGTGAAGTGATCTAGACTATGAAGAAACACATAAGGAAACATGTAGTAACTTAAAAATGTTAAACTCTCGCTCTTCCTTTCCTTGGTGGTCCTGATGAGTGCCAGTTTCACCATCATAAGGTTTTTGATGTTTTTTTTTTTTTTTTTTGTCAATGCACCTGAGGATACTTTCAAAGTTCTTGAAATTCTTCTTTTCAGATTGACTGACCTAATTCTTTCTTAAAATATTCTTTTCTTTACTTAAGTAGTTAAGTAGTTGTTGCTTCTCATAATCTAGATTAGAACATTACTCAAATATTCACTATTCACTGTATACCTGTAACTCTACCTCTTCACTACTTTACTTTAACTGATGCTCTCAAACACTTTATTAAGAGACAAGAAATTCAAGTAATTAACTCTTGATGAGTTCAGCACAGCTGTTAACTGAAAGCCTGAATTCCAGTTGACTCTACCTCATAAAGCTGACTGAGAAAATCCAGCAGAGATCTATAAAACTGTGTAATCTAAACAAGAGATGCTACTTTGAGTAATTTAAAATATAAAACATATTCTGGTTTGTTTAAAAAAAAAAATGTTAATGAAATAATTCTATATTTGTCTTTATAGTTTGGATGATTTTAGTATTAATCTACAATGCAGAACATTTTAAAATAAAGAAAAAACACAACATTTAAGGTGTGTCCAAACTTTTAAGCTGTTCTTTATTTCTCTCTCTCTCTCTCTCTCTCTCTCTCTCTCTCTGTGAGTGTAGGAGACGTTACCTGGAGCTCGGGTCAGTGGGGGTCTTTCTAATCTGTCCTTCTCGTTCCGAGGAATGGAGGCAATCAGAGAGGCCATGCATGGAGCGTTCCTCTACCATGCTATTAAGGTACAACAGTACTTCAGTTTATCTCAAACAGCTCAACTTCTAAATGTATCATGTGTCTTTCTAATAATTTTAGATATCTACTATGCCAGCCAATTCATTCTTATGATTCACACTTAATTCCAGTGTAATAGGAAGCATAATTTAGCTTTTTGCTAGGTTCTTGTTTAGAATTGTCCCATTCCACCTTAAATAGGACATATTATACCTGTTTTTCTATTTGTTTTTTAAAGTTAGAATACTGTAGGTTAGGGGTGTGACGAGATATCGTGCCACGAGATCTCGCGAGATTAAATGTGACTATATTTCTCGTCAAGCTTAAACCTATCTCGCGGGAGATAAAAAACAGTTTAATGTAGACTTTTTAAGAGGGATCTGGCAACCCAGTAGCAGCGAGTGTGAGAGCAGCTCTCAGCAGAAGGGGAAAATTCGGGCATTTGTATAGAACAGAGGTCACTAATGGGCGGACCGCGGTCCGGACCCAAACGTTGTCCAATGCGGACCCAAACCGATAAACTACTGAGAAGGATTTAATTGTGCGGCGCAGTAAACTCACAGACCAATCACGTGTGGAGTAAGATCACCAAACCCTCTCTTCAGTCTATCAGATCTGTGCAGACGCGGTAAGGAAAAAAATAAATAAACAAACACACCGCTCCTCACGCGGGATTGAACCCGTGTTGTCAGGGTCGCGGTCCCGCGGCCGTGAAAAACCGCCTTTATAAGGAGATAGGAAGCCCGAGAACGGGTGGAAAAACGAGAACGGGCGGAAACTAGTCACGCCGAGTGCGACAGAGAGACAGGGATAAATGTAAACAAAATCTGTCCAGAGAGGCATTTCTTCTTCTTCTTCTTCTTCTTCTTCTTCTTCTTCTTCTTCTATATTTTTACATCATTCAGTTCAAACAACCTTACATGATAGAGCACTTAATTATTTAACATAATTAAATACCCCTGGCACAGAAGATGCTTCTGCTACTTTTAAGTTGTATGTCTGGCTGCATTTTGGCTCCAGTGGAAACAATAAACGGTAACAGAGTGACCAACAAGACACAAACCATATATAAATACTGTAAGTAAATCCTACACGTGACTGTTTCATAGACAGCTGTACTAATCCCTTAGCTCTGTACTGTATTAAAAACACGTTCTGTCTCTGTTTCACTTCAACCATAGCCTTAATATGACTGGTTATGATTATGAATAGTTAAATTACAAGAGATTTAGGAGAAAAAAAACACAAACCATAGTCTAAATATGACTGGTTATGGATTGCACTTATTGTTTGCACTATATAAGACCTAGAAAAGTTGTATTTTTATTTTTTATTCTTATTTCTATTCCTTATAGAATCAATGTGTGAGAGAAACCAGTCTGTTAAGTTTGCGGCATATGAGTTTGTCCAAAAAAAAAAAGTTTTTTTTTTTTTATTTAATTTTTAAATCTCGTCTCGTCTCGTTATCATGAACCCAATATCGTGTCTCGTCTCGTGGTATTAGTGTCTCGTCACACCCCTACTGTAGGTCTATGGTCTGTACAAAACATGTTCATGAAGTTCTTCACAAAAAAACACTCTTACATAAAGATAAAGATCTCACTAGCTATTCTATTCCTACCAGTTTAAGTTCCTTTCAGAATGAGCCGTTTAAGGGCTCTGTCACTCTTATGCAAATAAGCTGAGTAATAACCAAATGTTAGTGTTAGTTTGTGCTAAATAGCAAAACGCAAACAAGCTAGTTTACACTAAACTATTTGGAAGTACTTACATTCCCTCATCTGCTGACTTGCAACAGACAGTAGAGAGTACAGATCCCTCCCTCAGAACTGTTTTACTGTTCAAAGGTGAGTATTATAAACCTGTATCCTGCTGCTAACCCTGGCTAGCACTGCTGGAACAGCATTAGTCGAAAAAATTGCTAGCTCTTTCACCACTACCTAAAATAGCCTCACTCTAGTGCTGTCAAGTGACATTAGCTGCTAATGCTAATGCTCCAGCCTTAGTGCTGGAGAAATTTAAGAATCTAAGTTTACTGTAAGTAAATTAAAGCGCTTTACTCACCCAAATAAACAGATTTCGGAAGTAAAATCTCTGTAAATGTACATCCTGTGTAGATTAACATAAGCATGTTGTGAAGAAAAGAACCAGAATATGTTGAACCAACATTAATTCAATGGTTATTTTAATTAAAAAAAAAAGATAGTTCTACATGTGTGTGTTTCTTTGTGATTCAGCCATTGAAATCCCATACCCTTATTGTTTGCACACAAGAATTAGATAAATTGTTCCATAGACTGTATAGAGCTGGACAGAGCATCGTCTCTAAAGTGAAACCATCACAGGTCGGGCGCAGAAAGCTGTGTAACCCCACCCATCCCCATAGGTTTCAATGGCAAAACAGGCAACTTTCAATCACGTTTTTTTTCTAATATACTGTAATTCTACCTCCATTATTTAAATGCAGCAGCTAGTGTAACCTCTGCTTATATTGTTAATTTTTTATATCCCCACAGAATTCAATTTTTAAAAACGTTATTCATCTTTATTAAAAAAAAGGTGTGTTTATTGTAAAAGGGCTGGTTATGGGCGGGACCAATAACAGACCGTCAGCTCCGCTCTGCAGTCTGTGACCTCGAGGCAGCCCTCAGGGGCGGGGTTATTTAAATGAGTTGGCTGTCTCTCCACAGTCTTTCTCCCTCCTCTGGTCTCTACTGCGCAGACTCGGGTTTCAGGATCGCCAACATGGAGGAAGATTTTGGCTTAATTTTCACTGAATGAATGGGAACGGAGACACGACGTCCATCTTTTTTTACAGACTGTGAATTGTTCTAATATAATTGCTTTATTCGCTGTAAGAAATGCCTGTTTCTGTTTATCCGTCTCTGTTGCGCCCCCTGCAGGATGGGATGGATATGGGGATTGTGAATGCGGGAAATCTGCCGGTGTATGATGATATTGATAAGGAGCTGCTGGTTCTGTGTGAGAACCTCATCTGGAACAAAGACCCAGAAGCTACAGAGAAACTGCTGCAGTACGCTCAGGTACAGTGGGTCTGGAGATGTGGATTTCATTTTCCAGCAGGACTTGGCGCTCTGCCCACACTGTAAAAAGTCAACAGTAAAATAAATAAACACATAAAATAGATCACCCTGTGTTTAATACATCTATATAATATTTGGTACCACTTTAAAATAAGCCTACCCTAATAAAGTTTTTTTTAAATAGTTCATTAATGAGTTTATTAATTACTATTGATAAGGTTGTAAATGCTTTAAAAATCATTGATTAAAAGTTACAACACATCAATTGAAAAGGCAACAGTGATCCGTTGTTTGCTTAGTCATTTAATTCAACCTAGTCATTTAATTTATAGTAAATAGTTAAACATACTTACCAATATATTAATATGATGAGGTTTATGGAAAACACAAAGTAAGATCAGTATTTAGGAAGATCTGAGGTTTGACAGTAAAATCGAGTGTAAAATCAAAGTTGCAAATTTTCTATTTATGTGTTGTTATATATTTATTAACTGCTTATTAATGTTTGTTTTAAGTATTTGCAACCCAATTAATAACCATTAATAAACTAACTAATAAACCTTTCATTAACCCTTTATAAAAGTAGTCTTATTTTAAATTGGTACCCACATATTGAACTAAATTACTGAAATAAAGTAACTTTTTAATGATATTATAATTTTCTAGTTATGTAAGTTATGTAAGTAAACAGGAGACCTGCTGCCATACTGCTGTCCCATGACTTTTGGCACTTCAGTGTATGTTTGCTTTCAGATATAATGTAATTTCTGAAGGCAGTCCTGTTCAGTGTCAACATGAATCCCCTCAGCATTCAGTCTTACTGCTCTCAGCTTTAGGCCCAGAATATAATATATAATACAATTTAAAGCCAAGAAACACAATTTCACATTTTATTCCCCCCAACATTTTTCACTCTGTCAGATTTCTCCTGCTCTATTTATCTTCTTTCTTTCTTTCTTTATCTGTCACTCCACTTATCATTTTTATGCCGTGCTGTCATAATCCATTCTGGACTAATCCTGCAAAACATCACAAGAGTGATATTTAGCCTTGTATATACAGCTCTGAAAAAAAAATAAAATAAGAGAGCACTTAAAAACGATGAGTTTCTTTGATTTTACCAAATTGAAAACCTCTGGAATATAATCAAGAGGAAGATGGATGATCACAAACCATCAAACCACCAAACTGAACTGCTTGAATTTTTGCACCAGGAGTAAAGCAGCATAAAGTTATCCAAAAGCAGTGTGTAAGACTGGTGGAGGAGAACATGATGCCAAGATGCATGATTAAAAACTGTGATTAAAAAACAGGGTTATTCCACCAAATATTGATTTCTGAACTCTTAAAACTCTTTATGAATATGAACTTGTTTTCTTTGCATTATTTGAGGTCTGAAAGCTCTGCATCTTTTTTGTTATTTCAGCCATTTCTCATTTTCTGCAAATAAATGATTTTACTCAAACATATACCGTATTTTTCGGACTATAAGGCACATTTAAAATCTTAAAATATAAGGTGCGGAAAAGATAACCATATAAAACTTTGTTCACTATCATAACTATGGTATTTAACTATCTTTTAGAATTATGCTAAAGGAGGGAAGAAGGTGATTCAGACAGATGAGTGGAGAAAAGGAAATGTGGAGGAGAGACTGGAGTACGCTCTTATTAAGGTGGGAGTGTGTGTATGTGTATATATATGTATGTGTGTGTGTAAACCTGTGTGTTGGTTTATTACAATTTAGTTGTTACATTTAAAAGAACTTGTATCTCCTTTGTTTTTAACATTTTCTGATAATTTTGCTAATGCTTAATGGTATTATCATATTATCTTTGATAGTATTTTTTTTATGTTGCAGCTCTATCCATATATTTAATTCTATAATTAAAGCATTGATAAGGGAGTTGTGTAGATAAAGTGTTATATATAATGTTCTCCACTGTAATTATCTAATGTGTGTGTGTGTGTGTGTGTGTGTATTTGTGTATATGTATATGTGTGTATGTGTTTGTTTGTGTTTGTGTGTATATGTGTTTGTATCTGTGTGTGTCTATGTATGTGTATATGTGTATGTTTGCGTGTGTGTATATTTGTATATATGTGTAAGTGTATATATATATATATATATATATATATATATATATATATATATATATATATATATATATATATATATTTGTGTATGTTTGTTGGTTTATTACAATTCAGTTATTATATTTATAAGAACTTGTATCTCCTTTGTTTTTTTCATATTTTCTTATAATACCATTATGCATAAAAATATACAAAAAATATATCATCATATTATCTTGTATAAAAAAAAATTATAAAGGAGTCGTTTAGACAAAATATTATTCTATACAGTGTTCTCCACTGTAATGATCATATGTTTGTGTGTGTGTGCGCGTGTAATATGTATATATGTGTATGTATATGTGTAATATATATGTGTGTGCGCTCATAGGGTATAGAGAAGTATGTAGTAGAAGATACAGAAGAGGCTCGAGCACAGACGGACCGTTACCCCCGTCCACTGCACGTTATAGAGGGTCCGCTGATGAACGGGATGAAGACTGTAGGTGATCTGTTTGGAGCTGGAAAGATGTTCCTGCCTCAGGTAAATCCTGCAGGTTTAAATGTATTATCTGTGTTATCATTATTATAATAAATACGACAATAGAGGGAACACAGATCATCCACAATCCAATTTTTTTTCTTCTGTTTAACCCGGCTCATATTGACCTGCTGCATGTTTAACCATCCAAAAGATGTCTGAAACCAAAAAAAATCATAGCAAGTCGTGTAAATATTTCATTACTAACTCCATTGCTAATTATTCTATCAATATTCAGTGCAATGGTGTTTTTATTAAAAAAAAATACATGTTCAAACTTTTTTTAATGTTACACTGCTTTATTTTTTTTAAAAGACCAACATGTTAAACAGTAGTTTTACATAACATTAAAATATAACATTGCAATTTTGTTTCAGTTTTTGTAGTTTTTGCTGGGGGTGGTTGCAAATATGTGAGATGAACCATTTTCATATTATATGTTGATTACACAAATTGAGGCAAGCAGAAGATGTTTCATAGTGAAAAAATACTTTTAACAATTTTCCTAGATCTTCAAACTTGACTTGTAACATAACAGGAGGGTTAAAGTACACATTCCAGACTTTAATTTTGGTTTCACCCTTTGGTAAGTCTCTCTTATTTCGCAGCACCGTAACAGCTGTTTATTGTTAATCAAGTCAAATCAAGAGACTTTTATTGTCATTACATCTGAGTATAGGCACGCAAACGAAATTATGTTAGTCCAGAACCTAAATAGTGCAACATGGTTCAGCTCCATCTCTGTGTGTTGAGGAGTCTGATTGCCTGGTGGAAGAAGCTGTTGCAGAGTCTGGTAGTGGAGGCTCAGATGCTCTGGTATCTTCTGCCGGACAGCATTAGATCGAAGATACTTTGTGAGAGATGGGTGGGGTCCTCCATGACGCGTTGCGTTGTTACATTGATTAATTTTTTCAGGCATTATTTAATGAAGAAAGAATGCACTCAAAGGGACCGATACCAAAACCAAGAATAATGAGACATTGTAAAGTTTGATGCATCTAAAAAAAAAAAATGAATATCGTTGAAAAGTTACTTTATTTTATCCATCACTGATTGGTGGAAACTTCACACTAGACCTCGAGCAGTTTGGACTGTGTGTCTCTCCACTCTTCCTCCAGACTCTGCTCCCTTTGATGTTTCCAAATGAAATGTAAAATGTACTGATGATCAGTGATGGTTTGGAGAGACATGTCTGTCATCTGCTGGTGTTGATCCACTGTGTTTTATTATCAAGTCTAAAGTCAGTGCAGTTTTGTTTTCCCACAAAATCTTACAGCACTTCATGCTTCCCTCTGCTGCTGGCAACTATTATGGAGATGCAGATTTCATTTTCCAGCAGGACTTTGCACACTGCCCACAGTACTGGCAAAAGTACCAGTTATAACCTATATAATATTTTAATTTTCTAAGACACTAATTTTTGGGTTTTATTTTTTGCTGTAAGCCATAATCATAATCAACAATTAAATAAATAAACACTTAGATACACATAGATCACTTTGTGTGTTTAATACATCTGTATAATATATGAGTTTCACATTTTGACCTGAATTACTGAAATTAAGTAACTTTTCAATGATATTCTAATTTTGAAATGAGATGCACCTGTAAGTGTGAGGATTGTGCCTTTTTTCCGCCCCTGATGAAAAAATGTACAACAGAAGACACTCCCCTTAAAATCACCAAGCAGAGTATTAACAGCTGCTGCTGCTGTTAACAGCGTCTTTACTGAAATCTCTAATGGTTGAGCCTCAGGGAGAGTTTCAGGCTCATTACATTTCAGATATAAGTAGAGACCTAAATTAAGTCAGGCGGCGAGGGACGCTGCGATAATGAACAAATAAAGTATCGTTTTAGTTTGCAATTTGTCTAATATTACTTGTTTCATATCATAACTGTGATGAAAAACCTTGTATCCCCAAAACGGCAATTTTACAGGAGGCGGAAATAATTATAATTACAATTTTAACTTTCCGAAGCATTTTGGTGCCTTTCTTTTGGTCCATTTATCATGAAAAAGACAGTAACTGGCAGATTTTATATAACACTTTATGGACAAAAGTACTGGGATGTCTGCTCTCATTCATCCTTTTTTTCTGAAATTAAGGGCATTAAAAGAGTTTATTCTGCTTTTTTTTTTACTGGATTTTTGATTTTCTAAAATAAGTGTTTTTGCATTAATGATATTTTTGCTGATATGGCAAAACATAGTTTCTTTTTTATTCTCAATTTTCAGGAATATAATATAATACAATATAATACAATATAATAAAATGAGAGACCACTTAAAAATGGTGATTTTCTTTGATTTTACCAAATTGAAATCCTCTTGAATATAATCAAGAGGAAGATGGATGATCTTAAGCCATCAAACCACCAAACTGAACTGCTTGAATTTTTCACCAGGAGTAAAGCAGCATAAAGTTATCCAAAAGCAGTGTGTAAGACTGGTGGAGGAGAACATGATGCCAAGATGAATTAAAAAACTGTAATTAAACAGTTAAAGTAAATACAGAAAATGTCAAAACAAATGCAAAGTAGATCTGTTTTCAAGAATATTGCTTAATCACAATATGAATTTGTTTAACGTTTTTATCACACATTTTGGCAATATTATTGCAAACGATGAGATAAGGCACAACCTTATTGACCACCTCACATAATCTCCAGCTCCCCAACTCATCATATCCAAAAGTATTGGACAGAGCTCCATCATTCCAGAGAATGCAATCTTTCCTAAATATCTTTTAATTATTAAGAGTATTTAGACACTGAAATTGGAATTGCAGCAAAAAGCAAAACAGATCCAAAACAGATCGCTGGTTAGAATCCTGGTCATGCAGCTTGTCATCAGCTGCCAGAGCCTTGAGAGAGCACAATTGGCCTTGCTCTCTCTGGGTGGCTCTCTTTCCCCTCATCACTCCTAGGGTGATGTGGATCAGCACAAGGCTGCGTCTGTGAGCTGATGTATCAGAACCGAGTCGCTGCGCTTTCCTCCGAGTGTTAGCGCTGTAATGCTACTCGGTAATGCTGCATCAGCATGCATCAGTGTGTGTGTGTGTGTGTGTCTGTGCGTGTTTAGGTGATAAAGTCGGCTCGTGTGATGAAGAAGGCCGTGGGGTATCTAATTCCCTTCATGGAGAAAGAGAGAGAGGAGATGATGGCGGCGTCGGGGGAGACCGAGGACACGGTGAGCGTTCACACACTTACAACAAAACTCAAACTAGGGCTTGGTGATGTGGATAAAAAAACTAATATCTCAATATATTTTCCTGAATGGCAATTTAGATATATATCTTAATATTTTTTAGTTCCATACGGTAATAATAAAAGAACATGTCTAAAATAAAACTACATGTTCCAAATTTTATATGGGCACTTTTATCATTCAGTGACACCTTATCAACCACCTGGCAACCGAGATGCCATGTGAGTTACCATAGCAACCCCTGGCAATAAAGTGGCATGCAAGGGCAGTGGTGGCTCAGTAATTAGAGTGATTTTTGATACCCAGGTTTATGGGGTTAATATGCTCAGATCTGTAAAAATGTTAACAGATGCATAATAATTTGTTGGCAAACACTGGCAACCTGCTCCCACTTTAAAGTCCTGTAGTGGATCCAAAGCTTCAGGTGATCAGGTGTCTGATCAGGAATTTGTATCTGTGTCTGATCTGTGTTTATATCTCTGCAGGATCCGTATCAGGGTACGATCGTTCTGGCCACGGTGAAGGGAGATGTTCACGATATTGGCAAAAACATTGTGGGTGTCGTTCTGGGATGCAACAACTTTCGGTATGTTGATCTGTACAATATATCCTCTTGCGACCCAGTGTCCTCATATGGGGACGTTACATTTCTGCTTCTCTGCACCATGATGCTTCATTTTTTAAAACAATAAACCCTTTGGCCTCATATGGAGTCACTGCCCGTACCATCTAGTGGTCACATGACATCATTACACTCAATTGATTAAAAACAAGATAGCGGGAATCCCAGTTGAAAGTTTTTACAGCCAGTCCAGACAGAAATTCTCATCCATTTTTACTTTTAAAACTAGTTTATTTACTTAATGTAGAAAACAACAAAAAATGTTTTAAGACTAATTGGGTCCTTCTGATGGCAATGGATCATTTTTAATCATCAGCAAAACCTTTCCAAGAATTCAGTAATGAATCCTACCATCAGCAGCCGGAGTCCGAGAGAGAGAGAACTGTAGGTCATGATGTTTCTCTTTGGGTGGGTAGAGTAGGTGATGCTCCCTCCCCTCATCATTCCCATTGGGATGCAGCCTATTGATGCTTCAGCCCATTGATGCTGCAACCTAGTGATGCTAGTATATAGTATAGGTGCATTAAATCACCTGTATATGTGGGTATTGAGTATTTAATTGATTTAAGCTCAGAATTGCTCCTGTTGTTGTTATGACGGCTACAATAAACCCATCATCAGTCACTGTAATGGGGCAGTTAGCAGAGCTCTCGCTGCTAATGAATGACTGCAGGGGTCTGGAGATTATGCAGTTATCATTGATTAAATACAGTTGTGTGTGTGTGTGTGTTGTATAATTGTGCTGTGGTGTTTCAGAAGAGTGTGTGTGTATAAATAGTTATATCTTTATTTGTGTGTGTGTAGGGTGATTGATTTGGGGGTGATGGTACCGTGTGATCGAATCCTGAAGGAGGCGATTGAGAAGAAAGCAGGTGAGCTGAGTTTTCACAAAACTCAAACCCAGCAGAGGACATATTTAAAAAAAATTACTGTCTCACAGTGCAGTTTGCATATAAACATGCCATACTACCTCTATATATATATTTACTTTAAAATGATCGGTTTGTCTAATTTAACTATTTATAGGTTTATGTTTAAGTAAAATAAACATGGTTGTTTTATTCTATAAACTTCAGACAACATTTCTCCCTAAATTCCAAATATAAATATTGTCATTTAGAGCATTTATTTGCAGAAAATGAGAAATGGCTGGAAAAACAAAAAAGCTTGAGCTTTCAGACCTCAAATAATGCAAAGAAAAGTTCATATTCGTTCAAGTTTTAAGGGTTCAGAAATCAGTATTTGGTGGAATAACCCTGGTTTTTAATATCAGTTTTCATGCATCTTTGCATAATGTTCTCCTCCACCAGTCTTACACACTGCTTTTGGATAACTTTATGCTGCTTTACTCCTGGTGCAAAAATACAAGCAGTTCAGTTTGGTTTGATGGCTTGTGATCATCCATCTTCCTCTTGATTTTATTTCAGAGGTGAAATCAAAGAAACTCATATTTTTTTTGTCCCCAGAACTATATATATAATTTTTCTTTTGTATGTGTGAATGCACTTTTGTTAGGTGTGTAATTTTACAAAAAATACAAGCAAACATTGGTGCAGTTAAATGGGATAATAATCTGTTAGATATGTATTCTTGTATAAGAATATTCTTAGTGCAAAGCTCCAGAATGGTAGGTGAAAGTGGGTGTGAGTTTGCAAGGAACATTTGAAGTACTGGGCGAGGTAGAGAAGTAGTTGCAACAATTTAGTAGGATTTTAGAAGATTTAGTTACTTTTTTATCGATTGATTGATTTAATTTTTTATTAGCTTTATAGACTTGCAGGTGTGCTTGGTCATTGTCTTATTGCATGACCCAACTGGGCTTCGTCTTAAGCTTCAGCTCACAGATAACTTGTTCACTGATATTCAACTTTTCACACCTAAAGATTGCATAATTGATTCCCTGGTTTTTAATCATTTTTGTAATTTTAGGAACCAACCCTAAAACCAACCTATAAAGTAAAAATGTAAAAACACTTTTTTTAATATATGTTCTTGTGTTGTGTAGATGTTATCGGTTTGTCTGGTCTCATCACGCCGTCTCTGGATGAGATGATTCATGTTGCGAAGGAGATGGAGCGCCTGAGTTTGAAGACGCCTCTGCTGATTGGAGGAGCCACAACATCAAAGTTAGTTTTTCTGTTTTTTTTATATTTAAACCATCTAAAATAAAATGTGCAGCAAGCCTGTTGTATCCTGATTTAATTCTGTTTGTTTATGTGTTTGAACAGAACCCACACGGCGGTGAAGATCGCCCCCCGCTACAGCTCGCCGGTGATCCATGTTCTGGATGCGTCTCGCAGTGTAGTAGTGGTGAGATTTAATTATTTAGTTAATGTACATTAAAAAAGATACTATAACAGAGAACTACAGGGGTTGGACAGTGAAACTGAAACACCTGTCATTTTAGTGTGGGAGGTTTCACGGCTGATCAAATCACGGCAGAATTCAATGTGCACCTCAACTCTCCTGTTTCCACCAGAACTGTCCGTCACCACAATCAATTATTGTGCTCTAAAAGCAGGTGTTTCAGTTTCATTGTCCAACCCCTGTATGTATTATATACAGATATATTAGGCAGATCTGAGATGTAGAGCAGGTTACATATATATATATATATATATATATATATATATATATATATATATATATATATATACCGTATTTTTCGGACTATAAGGCGCACTTAAAATCTTTTAATTTTCACAAAAATTGACAGTGCGTCTTATAATACGGTGCGCCTTTTGTATGGATTTTACTCGTCAGGTTGTAAGGAGCAGTAAACACACACTCCGTGCAGCGTTATAGAGAGTTTCAGTGCTATACAGAGTCCAGAGCCGTGCAGCTCCGAGGCTGAGCAGCAATAGCATTAGCTAGATGCTAACCGCTAAGCTAGCTAGCTTATTCACTGAGATCAGTATTATCTAAATTTTACTCGTCAGGTTGTAAGGAGCAGTAAACACACACTCCGTGCAGCGTTATACAGAGTTTCAGTGCTATACAGAGTCCAGAGCCGTGCAGCTCCGAGGCTGGAGCAGCAAATAGCATTAGCTAGCTTATTCACTGTTCAGAGATCAGTATTATCTAAATTTTACCCGTCAGGTGTAAGGAGCAGTAAACACACACTCCGTGCAGAGCCGTGCCGCTCCGTGGCTGGAGCAGCAATAGCATTAGCTAGATGCTAACCGCTTAGCTAGCTAGCTTTTTCACTGTTCAGAGATCAGTATTTTCTAAATTTAGCACTTTTAATACTGCTGGAGCAGTATTATTAGAGTTAGATGCTAATCGCTAAGCGTTCACCGTTCAGAGGTGAGTTATCGGCCTGTAAGTCTGTGCTGCTTTGCCTGGCTAGCATTAGCTAGATGCTAAGCGCTAACTCTCTCAGAGGTGAGTTTTATCAGCCTGTAATCTGCTTGTTTACCGTGTTAAAACAAGCTACGGGGGACGAATCGCTAGCTAATATCTCACTGTCTTACCAGAACACGCAGGATTACTCAGTGTAACGCTGTCGTTTAAGTTTGGGTTAACTTTACTAGTTTAGGTGACTAGCTAGCGTGCTAGCGGATAGCTATGCTAACGCTGGTGCAGCAAGCCTTAGTGGACATCTGGAAATCTAAGCTTACTGTAAATAAACTGAAGCACGTTACTCACCCAAATAAACAGTTTTCAGGAGAGGAATCTGTGTAGATTAATATCCAGCACTCGTTTGACTTTGAAAGAGCTATATTTTGTATACTGAGACGCTCCACCGGCAAGCGACCACCCCCGGTGGGGGAAGGGAAACATGGCGCCACCCCTGTTCACTTTGATATAGGCACCCTTTCTAGTGTCACTTAACGCGCCTTATAATGCGATGCGCCCTATGTATGGAAAAATAGCAGAAAATAGGCGTTCTTTGATAGTGCGTCTTATAATACGGTGCGCCTTATAGTCCGAAAAATACGGTATATATATATATATATATATATATATATATATATATATATATATATATATATATATATATATATATATATATATATATATTAGGGGTGTGACGAGACACTAATATCATGAGATGAGACGAGACACGATATTGGGTTCACGAGAACGAGACGAGACGAGATTTAAAAATACAATTTTAAAGAAAACCTCAAAAATGAAAAATGGCTTGATAACTAGAGTTTTGTTTGACAAAATCAAATAACTCACAATTAACAGACTGGTCTCTCTCACACATTGATTCTATAAGAAATAAGAATAAGAATAAAAAATAAACTAAAACTTTTCTAGGTCTTATATAGTGCAAACAATAAGTACAAACCACAACCAGTCATATTAAGACTATGGTTTGTGTTTTTTTCTCCTAAATCTCTTGTAATTTAACTATTCATAACCATAACCAGTCATATTAAGACTATGGTTGAAGTGAAACAGAGACAGAACATGTTTTTAAATACAGTACAGAGCTAAGGGATTAGTACAGCTGTCTATGAAACAGTCACGTGTAGGATTTACTTACAGTATTTATATATGGTTTGTGTCTTGTTGGTCACTCTGTTACCATTTATTGTTTCCACTGGAGCCAAAATGCAGCCAGACATACAACTTAAAAAGTGGGTATGCAGCCTATGTGACGCATACAGTCATTAACAAAGGGCAAAGGGCACTAAAGGGGGCGCCAAATGAAAGCCCCAAATAAATTTTCTCTCAGGAGAAACAGCCAATCAGCTTGCTGGTTTTGCGGAGCGCGGTGGGCTAGTAATGACAGAACGTATCTCCTCCACCGCCTCCCCACTCCCGGGGGCGCTGATACTACGTTTGCATTGAGATCTCGTCACACCCCTAATATATATATATATATATATATATATATATATATATATATATATATATATATATATATATATATATATATATTAAATATAAAAAAGCAGAGTTTAGTTATTGAGTTCAGTTAAAGTGACTAAAGTGTTGTAGTATTATGATATAAGAAAAAGTAATATAATAAATAATAATGTTGTGCACATTAAAGGAAAAATCTGATGTGAAATGGACTTGGGTTGTAGTGAAAAATGATAACGAGTATGAACTTTTGGTAAAATAGCTTGCCTCCATTTTTTCCCCCAAGAATTATGAAATTCAGAGCTTTTAACCGCTGCTCCCAACAGGCCACAATGCTAGTGATAGGGGCATAAAGTTACTCATGTAAAGATATATCTTTTTACACCATTTTTACACCATTGACCAGCTCAAAGTAGCTCTAATCTTTATTGGAAGAATTCTGAGGGCCCTGTTATTAAAAACAAGGCACTGAGAACTTTTAGCATTTATATTTTGTGGTGCACTGTAGGACTCTGTGGGCGTGGCCTAAGCTTTTGTTCTTAATGGCTTAATTTTTTCTCCTTACATTACTTTTACTTTTATACTTTAAGTAGTTTGGAAACCTTTTGTACTTTTTTTTAAATTACTTTTACTTGAAGAGTAAAAAGCTTGAGTTGATTCTTCTTCAACTTCTACAGAAGTATTTCATTAAACCGTAGTATCTATACTTCTACCTACAGAGTAATGAATGGAGAACATTTTAAAACCACTAATCCTAAACCGGTTGGCGTATTTCCAGAGTTTGTAATTGTTAGTGTATTAATAGCAGTGTCTGAGGGGCTGCGTGTGGAAGTGTAAATGAAGCCCCAGTGTTTTTAGTTGTTATATATTTTTGTTAATGACTGTTTTCCGGTGGTGCTTCATTATTGATATAAATAGCTGACTCACGCTCGGCTCTCTGCGGGGGATTCGTCCTCAGAGTCATCGTCTGAAGGACAGTAGAGCGGTGCCAGGCTGGTACCATCACCCATTGGCTGCCTGGTGTCATAAAGCTGCTGTACTAGTGCATCTCAAAAAATTTGAATATCATAGAATTTTTTTTTATTTCAGTAATTAAAATTATTTATTTCAATAATTCTGGTTAAAATGTAAAGCTCATATATTCAGGGTTCATAGACTTTTTAACCAGTCAATTTCCACGATATTTCCATGATTTTTTCATGCCTTCAAGGCTAATTTTAATGCTCATTTTCAACATCAGTGCAGATCTGGACAATTAAACCAAAACGTAACTAAAACTATAATTAAAATGTTGACACAATTTTATAATAAAATGTGTGTCAGATCCTGAGAGCTCTATTGTGTAGGGCAGGGGTGTCCAAATTTTTTGTTGGGGGCCAGAAGGAGAAATATATTTGAAGTCACGGGCCACAGACTCTGTAATAAAACAATTAATGAAATATACCACTTTAAATAATACATTTTTCCTGATTTACACACCATTTTTCTTGACTTACTATCTTTATCTTTGACAGTGTTGTATAAACTAAGATTTTTCAAATTGATGTTTAATTTCATGATGTCTCTTAATATTAAACTCCTTAATTACGGCAACTTTTAGACTCTTTGGCCCGTTTTTCTGCGCTAGAAATGCACGCTCTCTCCGCTTTTAGACTCTTTGGCCCGTTTTTCTGAGCTAGAAATGCGCACTCTCTCCGCTTTTAGACTCTTTGGCCCGTTTTTCTGCGCTACAAATGCGCACCCTCTCCGCTTTTAGACTCTTTGGCCGTTTTTCTGCGTTACAACTGCACACCCTCTCCGCTTTTAGACACATTGGCCGTTTTTCTGCTCTAGAAATGCGCACTCTCTCCACTTTTAGACTCTTTGGCCGGTTTCTGACACCTAGAGTTTAAACTTTGAATCTCACATTATAAAAACCTGCTTAACAGCGGGCTGCTCCAAAAAAGGAAATGGAACGCAAATGGCCCGCGGGCCGTAGTTTGGACACCCCTGGTGTAGGGCTACATTACTGAATTAACTCTGAGCTGATGTATTTATAGCTCAAAATAGATCTTCTCCATCGAGAAATAAAAACACAAAGATTTGTAGACCAAATTTCCATGACTTTTCCAAAACGTTCTGGGTATTATTATTTTTCCAAAACTTATCCAGGCCTGAAAATTGCTATTTTCAAATTCCATGACTTTTCCAGGTTTTTTATGACCGTACAAACCCTGTATATTATATAGATATATTACACACAGAGTAATCTATTTTAAGTGCTTATTTAATTTATTGTAGAAGATTATGGCTTACAGCCAATGAAAACCCAAAAAATCACTAACTCTGAATTAGCTTTAAGTTTACAGATTATAAGGAGCATCAATGAACGTCGATTTTCTGGTCTATTTTCTGGTCTATTTTCATGAATTAAATAAGGCGCACCAGATTATAAGGCACATTTTAAGAGACACTATAAGGAACTTCTTATTCAGCAGGTTTTGCTGGTGGTGGTGGTGGTAGTGGGGTAGCTAACAGAGTTAAGTATAGCTAAAGCTAAGTAAACAGAACTGTAATAAAAAAATAAAAAATTCTTTCAAAGTGAAATTCAAGTCAAGTAGTTTTATTGTCAATACTGCATATGTACACTACATACAGATAATTGAAATTACGTTACTCTCCTTCCCAATTTTACAGCAAGTACAGATAATAGTTTTAATAAAAGAAAGAATGGGAGACACTATGTGTACAGTACAGCAGGGACACAATAGACATACATGAGATAGAAACAAGGTGCAGTAGTGTGGGGAGAAATAGATATATAAATATAAGTAAAAAGAAATAAGATATATAATCTAAAAGAGTGGGAGACACTATATGTACAAAACAACAAGACACAATAAACATACGTAAGACGAAAGACATTAATCTACACAGATTTCTCTCCTGAAAACGTTTTAAACGAAGTTTATTTGGGTGAGTGAAGCGCTTTGGTTTATTTACAGTAAGCTTAGATTCCCAAATTTCCCTAGCACTAATGCTGGAGTATTAGCATTAGCATTAGCATTAGCGGCTAACTTCCGGGGTGATATTAGCTAGCGATTTGTCCCACATAGCTTGTTTTAGCTTGCTTTAACATGCTAAACACTCAGACTACAATCTAATATAATCACCTCTGTACAATGAAAGAGCAAGCGCTTAGCACAGTTAATACTAAAACTGCTCCAGCAGTGCTATCCAGGGTTAGCTGCAGGCTACAGTCCGATATACTCACCTCTGAACAGGGAAATAGCGGTTAGCAGCTAATGCTAATGCTACTCCAGCCCCAGTGCTGGAGAACTAAGCTAAAAAACTCCTGTATAACTCTGTACTTCAGCGGAGTGACTTTACTGCTCCTTAATACCTGACTAATAAAATTCATATATAAATTGCACCAGATTATAAGGCTAAATAAGACGATTTTTGGTCAAATTAATTAAAGATTTTAAGTGCTCCTTATAGTGCGAAACATTTCACTATTTCAAAAGTTAAAGGTGCCATAATGTTTGTCCAGGCCTGTTTCATGAGTTAATTTTTTTTTATAATTCTGTTAAAGCATGGTTAAAAATCAATGTCTGACTTTCTTTTGTTCATTTTCGTAGCATTTTTAATTATTTTTACTTTAATTATTTTTATTATTTTAATGTATTCAAGTTATTTCTATGACCATTGTGGGTTTTTCATTCATTAACCAACAATTTTGTCCGTGTGTGTATATAGACCATTTCAGAGGAATATTCATGAGCGTAGGAAGTGACGTAGCTGTTCCTAGGACACTTCCGTTTAGCGTTAAACAGCGTTCAAAACAGTGGACGTAACTTTTTAATTTAACATGAATGCAAACTTCACCTAATCTGAGAGTCACAAACATTGAAAATCAGCTCAAATTGTTCTTTAAACAAGTAAACTATGGAGGACCAAAAATGACATCAGTATAAATAAATACACATATAAATGTATAAATATATAAATAAATAAATGACTAAATGAATTAATGTTTAAATGAATAAATATATAAATAAATGCATATAAAAATGAATAAATAAATATATAAATAAATAAATACATGCACAAATAATTGTATAGGTAAATAAATAAATGAATAAATACATTTCTTATATGTATATTTATTTATTCATTTATTTGTGCATTTACTAATGTCAACATTTATTTATTTATTCATTTGTTTATTTCAACATGTATTTATTTATACTTATGTCATTTTTGTTCCTCCACTGTAAACACGCCTGCTTTCGTTTTTCACACTGCTGACCTGCCTGCAGTTACAGTGTCCTCTCACAACTCCTCCCTCCTTCTTATCTATAAATCATGCAGAGTACGTGCTGGATAGAATTTGACTCGCTCCAAGCTCACCAAACACTATAGTGATGCTTCTCTACTACAAGGACAAATATTCCCAACTTTTCCACTGAGAAACTAATTATATGCGTCCAAACTGCGGTGCCCTTTCACTGCCTCCGTTTCAACAAAGCAGTGATACACATCTGGGTAGATCACCTCTGGCAAGCGTTTTAAATGAGAGAAAAAAACTTCCCTCTTAAATCCTTATCAAAATGATCAGGAAAAGAGGTTTGATCACTTTTTACTAACACTATAGCGTGTTTGTTCTGTGTTCGGGAGCAAAATATGCGCTCGTCATTTTGACAGCTCTATAATTGAAAATAGCGCCACCGGAAGCATCGAAGGAACAGACATGCGCAGTAGCTTTGTTATTGTTTTCCTCATTGAAACGGTCTATAATAAACATTTTGAACTAAATTACTAAAATAAAGTAACTTGTCAGTGATATTCAATAATATGTATTTTGAAATGTATTAGTGTAAAACACTGAATCAGTAATAATTTGTGATTGTCAGGGTTATTGTAACATTTGATTTGATATGATTTATTTATTTAAATAACAGGGACAATAGACATTAATCAACACTGTTATTTAATAATGTAAATGTGCCAGATTTAGCCAGATGGCTAATTTTAATCTGCTGTCCCTGTCTTAAACAACACAGTAGAAGTAATTCATTAAAAGTTACATAAAATACAGCATAAAACAAAGTCAACGATTATGCTGACAAATCTGTGTACTCAACATTGTGTTCTTTAATGAAAGTAAGAGGAGGTTTTATTTTTTGTGTGATTTATTATTGTGTGTCTGTTTGTTGGGTAATGGTTTTATATCTAACTCCTACATTCGTCCATATATCTTCTGTTGTCAGTGCTCTCAGCTGCTGGACGAGGGGGTGTATGAGGATTATTTTGAGGAGGTAACGGAGGAGTATGAGGACATCAGACAGGAGCACTACGACTCTCTCAAGGTCAGTTTATCTAAAAAAAAAAAATAGCTTATATACTATTGTTCTGTATTATAGATTAATACTACATTCATTTAAACTATGAAGAAAAACATATGGAATTATTTTTATTAAACAAAAAAAGTGTTAAACAAACCAGAATATGTTTTTTTTATTTTAGATTCTTCATTTATAGTAGGACCTCTTGCTTAGATTATTTGTTTTGCACATTTTCTCAGTCAGTTTGATGAGGTAGAGTCACCTGGAATTCAGGTTTTCAGTTAGCAGTTTGTGCTGAACTCTGTTAAAAGTTAATTACTTGACTTTCTCGCCCTCTTAACCCTTTCAGACCTGAATTATTTTGTATTTTTTTGTAAGCTCATTGCAGTGCCTTCAATTGTTAAACACTGTTATTTTTACTTCACGTAACATATATATATATATATATATATATATATATATATATATATATATATATATATATATATATATATATACATATGTATATATATATATATACACACATATGTATATATATTTTTTATAATCTACAAACATTTTAAAATATACATTAATATATATACAGCTCTGAGAAGAATAAGAGAGTTTCTTTGATTTTACCAAATTAAAAACCTCTGGAATATAATCAAGAGGAAGATGGATGATCATAAGCCATCAAACCAAACTGAACTGCTTGAATTTTTGCACCAGGAGTAAAGCAGCATAAAGTTATCCAAAAGCAGTGTGTAAGACTGGTGGAGGAGAACATGCCAATATTTCTCATTTTTTGCAAATAAATTGATCTGCCTATAAATAGCAAAATCAGAGAAACTGATTTAGAAACTGTTTGTTTGGCTAACAAATGTCTATTCTGATTAATAATGGGTCTTAATCTGTGTGAAGTGTAAGTATACACAAAAAAGAAGAAAAAACGCCATGTCCATTGCAATGGATACAGGGTCTAAAAAGGGTTTTAATGTGTTTGAGAGCATCAGTTAAAGTAAAGTAGTGAAGAGGTAGAGTTACAGGTATACAGTGAATAGTGAATATTTGAGTAATGTTCTATTATATATTATGAGAAGCAAGAACTGCTCAACTACGTAAAGAAAAACATGATGAAACTGGCTCTAATCAGGACTACACCAGGAAAGGATGAACAGGAGTTTCCTCTGTTGTACAGGATAAGTTTATCAGAGTTTCCAGCCTCAGAAACCACAAGTTAACAGCTCCCCAGATAAGAGCATCTAAATGCTTCTTCACAGAGTATTTTGGTTTAACACTTTTAAGTTACTACATGATTCCTGATGTGTTTCTTCCTCTTTTTCAGGAAAGGCATTACCTGTCTCTGGCTCAGGCGAGGGATAAAGGTCTGCATGTTGATTGGCTCGCTCAGCCGACACCAGGTGACCATTACAGCCGCCCAGCATCACTGCTGTTCTCCCTGCAGGAACAGAAACCATTACTGAGCAAAAAAAAGCAGCTCTGAACATCTTATACCTCCTCTCTCCACTGAGATTCACATATTCTCTCACTGCAGACTGTCTGCATCAGTGTTCTCAGATATTCTGCATTCAGTAAAGAGAGTATTTAAAAAAAGTCTCGTTCTGGATCTACTTATCTATGGTCTGGTTGGTTTGCAGTGTAAAACACTTTTACCCTGCGTTCACGCTGGAACGCGACGAGTCGCTTGTGTCGCCCAGCGTTTGTCGCTTGTGGGCGTGTCAAGCTCAACGCATGTGTTTATCATGGTCCAGCCTCCCATAAGGAAAAAGGCACAAAAAAGGAATCGCTTGGCCACTTTATTCTACAGCTATAACTCCTAAACTTGCTGGACTCTTGGGCGTTTCTGTGATTTAACTGCTCTAGAAACACAGCCGTTCCCGCAGATCGACGTGGGTCCACCCCATTCAACAGAATGAACAGGGAAAGAAACTAGAAATTCAGAGAGCAGGAGCTTGAGGACGTTGGACCGCCTTCTTTGTGATAGGTCCAAAGTAAAGCTAGAAACCAATCGGGTTAGAATGTCGCTTCACCGTGTCATAATTAATTTGCATAAAGTTGAGAAAAATTCAGCTCCGTGTCGCTTGTCGCTCTGTCGCTTTGTCGCTTGTCGCCTCTTGCGTGTCGCGGCGACAAATCGCACCCTGCCATAGGAAATGAATGGTCGCCTCTCGCTTTGTCACTTTCCAGTGTGAACGCAGGGTGAGGGACTGTACTGCAGTAACGTGGAGGAAGGCAGAGAGATGGAATTAGTTTTGACTGGATTTATAGAGAACAGATAATATTTAACATTATCAGAGTGTGATTATTATCTAATGACTCCAGCAGATCTGAATAAAACAGCCTAACTAAAGGAAGAGAGCCAGAAGGTAACATAGACACGGAGGCAGACGTTTTAGGTGTGAAAACTATTTCTGCTAAAACTAAGTGAGCAAGACCGATTGTTCTCTCTGTTTCTCTGCAGTCCGGCCGCAGTTCCTGGGAACCCGTGTGTTCGAGGCGTATGATCTGAGGAGGCTGGTGGACTTCATCGACTGGAAGCCCTTCTTTGACGTTTGGCAGCTCAGAGGGAAATATCCCAACAGAGGATACCCCAAAATCTTCAATGACAAAACCGTGGGTAAGAGTACGTAACTGATCCATGCAAAGGAAAGCTGCTGTTACGATCCGTCTGTTCAGGGGAATTGTGGAGGTTTAGATAAGGTCTGAAAAATGTTTCTTTCAGCCATGGGGCCGAGCAACGCTGAGAGTCTGACGTTAAGCGTAATTTAAAGGTTAACTTTACCTTAATTCAATGAAGAATTTAAGTAAAGCTGCCTGAGTTTGACCAGTACATGTTTTAAACAGTTAAATATATGTGTTATTAGCTTCAGAGTTGGGGGGGGAAAGGTAAAAGTTACAGCAAAAACAAGCTAATGGCACCCATTCAGTGGAATGACCCTTATACAGATAGGTTGTTGTGTTTCTGGTGTATATGTGTTGATTAGAGCTGGTTAAATGATGTTTATTGAGCTGTAAAACTCATTTCTTTTCCATGTTTAGTCTTTTTACGAGAAGCGTGAGCAGCTTTCTCCCCCAGCTCCACTATGCATGCAGATACTTATGAATTATGAGTCAATTTTGTGCCAAAAGTTTTGCGTAAAAAAAATAATAAATCTGCAATCAAAAGTTAAAAAATCTAAAGGAAAAACTGTATGTTGCCAATTCAAAAGAGAGGAAATATATAGCAAATATATATATTTAAATATACTTACTTATTACTTTATTATAACTTTACTTTATTATCCTTTGCAGTTATTTGAATATTATATTTCAGTTTGGATTTTGTCAGTCTTTGCTTTTATTTGTATGTTTTTGTGGATTTTCTGTGGATATTTTTGGATTTTTCTGTTAAAGACTTTTGCTTCTGGAATCTCTCGTTTGCTTCTGCTTCAGGTTTTTGCTTTTGAGGAAGAACGCTTGAAGCTGGCGGGGTGGGCGTGGTCAGTCTCAGATGAGGGTTCAGGGTACCCATCAGTCTGAAACAGCTGACCAATGGCGATTCAAGGGAAACGCCTTTTTATAAGCCCCGCCCACCCGTTAAAGTGTGCCAAAACTCAGAAGCAAACGAGAGATTCCAGAAGCAAAAGTCTTTAATGGAAAAAGCCAATAAAAATTCACAGAAAATAAAAAAAAAACACAAATAAAAACAAAGACTGGCAAAATCCAAACTGAAATAATGTTCATATAACTGCAAAGCATAATAAAGTAACCAAGTATATTAAAAAATATATATTTGCTATATATTTTTCTCTTTTGAATTTGCCACATACAATTGCAGATTTGATTTTATTACGTAAAACATTTGGCACAAAATGTACTAAATAGATACTGTAATACACAGTTTAAACATGCACTCCCACTTTCACACAAATTAATCTTTTTCTCCAGCAAATATGTTACTTTTGTTTTGCTTATATCTATTAACATGCTTTACATGTTTTTTTTTATTATTATTGTGATATTATTGTGGTATTATGATTACTGTAATTAACTCTAGTTAATTATTCTCTCTCTCTCTCTGTGTGTGTGTGTGTGTGTGTGTGTAGGAGTGGAGGCCAGGCGTGTGTATGATGATGCTGTGGGGCTGTTGAACAGGCTGATTAACAGTAAGGGTCTGGAGGCGAGGGGTGTGGTGGGATTCTGGCCGGCACAAAGCCAAGGTGATGATATTCTACTGTTCGCTGATAATGATGTCACACCTACCTCGACCAATCCCGTCGCTACTTTCTACGGCCTCAGACAGCAGGTGAGAGGTGCAGACTCACACAGACACACACACACACACACACACACACGCATACTGCTGTTACATCGTGCCAAAAAGTGTGTTCAGGAAGCCTATATCGTGCAGATAATGCAAGTTTTAAAGTAATATTATCTATAGTTTACTCCTCAGTTAATACAGTACCAGTCAAAAGTTTGGAAACACCTCTTCTCATTTAGTGTTTTTCTTTATTTCTTCACTGAATTAATTTTCTACATTGTAGATTAATATTAAAGACATGGCTGCACCCTTGTTCACTTTGATTTAGGCTACATCAGGAGTTTTTTTACGTACATAATTACAATATTGTTAATGATACTAAAATACTGTTATAAGATTTTTTTTTTTTTTTTTTTTGAGAGAAAAAGATTTAGTGTTCGTCTAAGGCGATTGGTTATAACATGGACAACTGCAGCTTATACCAAAGATTAGAACATTATATAAAACCAATTGGGCAGTGTGCCAAGTCCTGCTGGAAAATGAAATCCGCATCTCCATAATAGTTGCCAGCAGCAGAGGGAAACATGAAGTGATTCTGTAAGATTTTGTGGGAAAACAAAACTGCACTGACTTTAGACTTGATAATAAAACACAGTGGATCAACACCAGCAGATGACATGTCTCTCCATGTCTGTTTTCCCGCAAAACATCTGCTGACAACTTTTATGTAGATGCGGATTTCATTTTCCAGCAGGACTTGGCACACTGCCCACAGTACTGCCAAAAGTACCAATTGGTCTTATATTATATTAAAAATTTTCATTGGCTGTAAGCCATAATCATCAACAATAAAACAAATAAACGCTTAAGATTTATCATTCTGTGTGTAACACATCTATATAATATATGAGTTTCACATTTTGAACTGAATTACTGAAATAAAGTAACTGTTTTCTTTTTTAAATTAGTGGTTCAGCCTGGAAATAACAATATACATTTTAGTCAAAAGAATAAAACTAAATAGAAATCAAAACCTGAAATATACTGAAATCAAGCCAGATCATTATTCCTAAACTTAAAAAAAGGAAATAAATCAGTTTAAAGATATTATACACTCGTTCTCTGCAGGCGGAGAAGGACTCAGCGAGTTCGGACCCGTATCTCTGTCTGTCGGACTTCGTGGCGCCGCTGCAGAGCGGAGTGCGGGATTATGTGGGGCTGTTCGCTGTGGCTGTATTCGGTGCAGAAAAGCTCAGCCGGGACTTTGAGCGTAAGGGAGACGATTACAGCAGCATCATGGTGAAGGCTCTCGCTGACAGACTGGCTGAGGTACGGACTTACTGCTACACACACACACACACACACTCTTCTTTACAGAATTGTTTTAATTCCGACACATTGGAGGATTTTCCATCATAAACATCCTGTTTAAGATCATCCACAGCATCTCAGTCAAAAGACTTTAACTAGACCCTCCAAAACCTTCATTTAGTTTTTTTTTTTTATTTTAATCCATTCAGAGGTGGACGTTTTGTTTGTGTGCTTTGGGTCATTGTCCTGCTGCAGAACCCAAGTACACCTGAGCTTGAGGTCACAGATGAACAGATGGCCGGACATCATTCTCCTTCAGAATTGTCTGATAAACAGCAGAATTCCTGCTACACACACACACTACCACCACCATGTTTTACAGTTTACGTTCAGTATGATGTTCTTTTTCTAAAATTATGTGTTAGTTTATAGTTTTACACCAGATGTAACGGGACACACACCTTCCAAAAAGTTCTACTTTTGTCTCATCAGTCCAAATAGTTTTTTGAACATTTACCCAAAGTTCTGGAGATCATCATGTTGTTTTTTTTATCTCTTTCTTATTATTAAATTATTAACACTGACATTAACTGAGGCTTTAGTGAGATCCTGCAGTTCTTTAAATGTTGTTCTGCGTTCTTTTGGGACCTCCTGGATGAGTTGTTCATGCCCTTTTGGAGTAATTTTTTTCGGTCGGCCGGTCGCTCCTGGGAAGGTTCACCAGTGTTCCATTTGTGTTTTCTTTATTAGTGAACAATAGTGAATCACTGTAGTTCTTTGGAGTCCCAAAGCTTTAGAAATGACTAACATTTTCCAGACTGATAGATGATCAATGACTTTTCTATTTTCTTATCTGTTTTTAAATTTCTTCAGATGGATTTAATAATAATGTGCTGCTTTCTGAGATCTTTTGTCTGCTTCATGTTGTCAGACAGGTTCTATTATAAAAGTGATTTCTTGATTCTACAGATTGGCTTGGATTTTTTTATTTACTCAGGTTATATTTGTTTGATATTAAAGTTTGTTTGATAATCTGAAAAATGTAAGTATGACAAAAATTCATTGGACCTCCTTTTTTAGCCACTGTAAGAAACCTTGTTATCTCTTGTATCTGGGAGATGATTGGCTGATGCTGTATGTATGTGTTTGCTGGCAGGCGTTTGCTGAGGAACTACATGCCCGGGTTCGGCGGGAGCTCTGGGGGTACAGTAACGAGGGGGATCTGCCCGCCAGTGAGCTGCACAAGCTCCGATACGCCGGCATCCGTCCTGCTGCTGGATACCCCAGCCAGCCTGACCACACCGAGAAACGCACCATGTGGAGCCTCGCCAACATCCAGGAGAAAACCGGTATGAATCACCATCTGCTACTGTATATACCGTATTTTTTGCACTATAAGGCACCCCTAAAATTCTTTAATTTTCCCAGAAATCATCAGTGCTTTTTGTAATCCAGTGTGCTTTATGTATAAACTCTACCAGTCAGGTATTAAGGAGCAGAAAAGCCACTCTGCTGAAGTACAGAGTTATACAGGAGTTTCAGTTTAGTTCTCCAGCACAGAGGCTGGATTAGCATTAGCATTAGCCACTAACCACTATTTGCCTGCCCAGAGGTGAGTATTATCGACCTGTAGCCTGCTCCTAACCCCAGCTAGCACTGCTGGAGCAGCGTAAGCATTACCCACTAACCACACTAAGCACTAGCTCTTTCAGTTCTTTTCATGCTTTTACTATTAAAGGCCGAGAGAAACGTTTTGAAATAGTCATCGGGGGGCAGGGGGATATATTTTAAAATCGTCAGCGTCCTGTCATTACTTTCCCACCGCGCTCCGCAAACCAGCAAGCTGATTGGCTGTTTCTCCAGAGAGGAAATTTATTTGGGCCTTTGATTTGGCGCCCCATAGGCTGCATACCCCCTTTTTGCGCCACTGTCTCTGTGCATCAGTATGTAGCTGTGTGTCAGCTACGGTTAATGAACCTTACTGAAGCTCGGTGATTACCTGTTCAGCAGAGAAATACTGTAGCCAGCTCGCTCATTACCCTAGCTGCAGCATACTATTTGCATGCTGTTGTGTTCTGTACCTGGCAACCTAGGGTGTGGAACTGGGACTGGTGGAATGGCGGTGGACCGATTCGGAAGATACATCTGTAGTTAAAAAAAAAAAAAGGTCACACTAATATTTGGTTGGAGCACCTTGAGCTTTGATTGCAGCACACATTCACTGTGGCATTGTTTTCTGTTTATTCTTACATACAATTTTAGCCAGACACTATTATTGGTAGGGATTCACTGAATATGTGTCAACTGGAATTATTTAGGCAAAAATGGCAAAAAAAAAAGTACTTGTGCTTTTCTGTATTTTACAGAATTCAGAAGTGAGAAGAATTAAATAATTAACACCAAATAATGAGAAGACTTTGAAAAGCATAAACTTAGGCTAATTATTTGATACTATACAAAAAAAAGTGGATGAATGAAAACGTGGGGGAAAACATGTATGTTTTTGGGTATTCTGCATTCAATTACATATTCCTGTCCCAGTACCTCACTCACTAGATAAAACCTATTAATTTACACACTGCTGTCCAATGACTTCTGGCATGAACATGTAGTGCTTAAATTTAGCATATTTATTTGATATCTGATGATACATTCTGATCATGTTATGAGTTACTACAGAAAATATAATCCTTAATTGTCTATTAATCTGTAGTGTAGAAACTATATGAAATATAGAAATAAAGAAAAACATTGAATAAGAGTGTGTCCAAACGTTTTACTGGTACTGTATGTGGTTAAGCTGGTATATCTGCTGTGTTGGTAGGTATTGGTCTGACTGAATCTCTGGCTATGACTCCTGCTGCTGCTGTATCTGGACTTTACTTCTCCAACCCCAAATCCAGCTACTTCGCTGTGGGCAAGATCACCAAGGAGCAGGTACCACTCAAACTATAGCAACTTTATAACGGGCTCTGATGGATGGGATGTTCCATTTCTGAAGTTCTGAAGTGAATATTTAACATTCCTCTATACACAGTGTTTTTTTCTGTCTACATGGAATACACCATAGAAACCATAGAAATATTACGCCCTACAGTGGACAGAGCAGTGGGTATCTGACTAGAAATCTAGGGTGGTCCTGATGAGTGCCAGTTTCATCTTCATAATGGTTTTGATGGTCTTGCTTTGATGGACTGCACTTCTTATTTTTCGATCAACATACCTTATATATTTATACAAGGTATAAAACATATACCTTACGACATAACATATATATTTTTCTTTATTTAGTTGAGTAGTTCTTGCTTCTCATAATCTGGATTAGAACATTACTCTAAATATTCACTATTCACTGTATACCTGTAACTCTACCTCTTCACTACTTTACTTTAACTGATGCTCTCAAACACTTTATTAAGAGACAAGAAATTCAAGTAATTAACTCTTGATGAGTTCAGCACAGCTGTTAACTGAAAGCCTGAACTTTACCTCATAAAGCTGACTGACTTTGTAATTGTCATAATGTAAACTATAAAACATTTTCTGGTTTGTTTAATACTTTTTTGCTTACTAAATAATTTAATGTTTTTTCTTCATAGTTTGGATGAATTTAGTATTAATCTACAATGCAGAACATTTAAAAGTAATGAAAAAACATTGAATTTAAAGCTGATGTCAGTAAGTTTGGGCATTTGGGGGATTTACTGCCCTCTCTGGTGAGAATGGGTAATTGCACCGAGCGTGCGGAAGAATCATTTTAAACTGGGTGGGTGTGATGCGGCCTCCTTTCAGAGCGGATGAATCCGATTCCAGGTTATGTTCAGTCAGAGAGAGAGAGAAATTGGATATAAAAATTTATTTTAACGTAATATACTACAATTTATAGCGTGTTACAAATTTACTTCAATTTTTTTATTTAAAATTTAAATTAGTTATTTAACACTGTATCCTATAATTGACTTATATTTATATTTTCCTCATCAAAATTACAGAGCATTGAAATACATTTCAACTGTTACTATTATTATTAATGTAATACCTAAATTGATTTTTAAAACATTGTATCAATGTAGTAATTTAATTTACTTTCTAAAAAGTTACATGATATATTGTACTTTAAGTAAACTACTGTAACAGCTGTTTTTAACACACTTTGCTAAAAATGTACAAAAGTATATTTGAAAATAGGTATTTTAGAAGTATATTGAATTACTTTCAGCATAAAGTGCACTTGATAATAGTCTATTTTAATGTTGTAAATATACTATATTGTACTTTTTAAGAAGTATGATCAAAGTTTCAAACATTTTTACTGATGAAAAAATAACTTTTAACATATTTAAAGTAAGTACTTAAATCTGTTAGTATATTTACAGCTTAGTTAGACATTTCTCAACATGTTTTAAGTACAATTATTTATATATATATATATATATATATATATATATATATATATTTTTTTTTTTTTTTTTTTTTTTTTTTTTTGTTACCAGGGCCGACACCCCAGTTTTTAGAATGAATATATTATTAGGCTTTGCAGGGATGGTGGTTTCAGCACACGGATACCATTAAACACCATATTTTATTCCTCATTTTATATCCACTCAGAAATGCTTCTGCTTTCAGTTTAGAAACAATAGAAAATAATACAGATTGCCACTTTTAAGATGCATGAAGAAATAAAATAAAAATATATATAATGTGTTTGTTGGTTAGGTGGAGGATTACGCCAGGAGGAAGGAGATCTGTGTAAGCGAGGCGGAGAGATGGCTCGCCCCCAACCTGGGATACGACACCGACTGACCTGCAGCATCTTCCCCAGACCTCAGAGAACCTCAGAACCAGAGACACAGAGCTGATATACGGGAGTCTGATACATGCAGAAGAACTGAAACAGTGGAGAGATGCTGCTCAGAAGCTTCGTGGAGCTCTGAGAGCGAAAGAAAAACTATATACTAAAAAAAATAAAAAGCTCCGCCTGTTTACACACTACACCAGTTCCTCACTGCAACTCTACTGATCTTTATTACTGATTCTAAATGTACGGTTAGTTTGCTTAAAGAAGAACTCTGGTGTAAAATGGACTTTTGTTGTAGTAAAACATGATAAAAAAGTACTTATCTTTGACTGTTCTCCCACAGCGTTCCGAAATCGTGTTTTTTATTTTGCAGTTTGTCCAAATATGCTTTAGTATGGATGATATGGGGCATATTTTGCCCCTGAAGATAAATCGCTTTTTACACTGTTATCCAGCTCCACACCTCACTGGTAGAATCCAGAGACCTTTGACATTTAAAACAGACATGAATAACTTTAAAACTGCACAAGAAGTTTATTAAAAAACACTTTTTACATCCAGTAGCGTAACCTTAAGATGGCAGCACCCGGAGATTGTTACGCTACGGGTTGAAAACAGTGTTTTTAATGAGCTTCTTGTGCACTTTTTAAGTTATTAATGCCTCGTTTTAAATGTCAGGGCTCTCCAGATTCTACCAATGAGGTGTGGAGCTACTTTGAAATTGGATAACGGTGTAAAAACTGCAATTTATCTGCAGGGGAAAAATTATGCCCCATATCATCCAATCTAAAGCATGTTTGGACAAACTTAACAAAAAAAAAATTGGATCTCAGAACCCTGCGCAAGAGAGGTATGCTATTCACCAAAAGTTAGTACTTTTTATCATGTTCAACTACACCAAAAGTCAATTTTACACCAGAGTTCTCCTTTAAGTCTGGTGGACTTTAAGTATGTGGCTTTTAATTTACTTTTTATTTCTTTTAAATTCTGGTCAGATTTGGCAAAACCTGTGACGTTTTACCCTTTTGTAAAATGAACATTTTAATAAAATTCTATTTTTTGAAAAAATAAAGAAAAATACTACAATGTTTTAAAGTACAGTATTACATGGCAATTGGCCTTAAAATAAGTGTTTGAGGAAACTTCTCCTTATAATGTAATTTTGCACTTGATAGACAGTATTCTGTGATTGTAACAATTTGACTATACCGTATGTCTTGCTGTCTAACTGCTGTCCAATCAATTTCAACTACAAATGTTTCATCACTCCCTGAAAAAATCACTGTAACAACCATTTGATCTTTGCAGCGGATTTTTGGATGATGTAATTGTTTTATGAAGAACCCAGAAGAGTCCAACAGACTTTGTTTAAAATTGCTCAGAATAAAATCTTGTTACATTAAATGTACAATAATGTTATCAGTTTTTTTCTCTTCATTTTATAAAGTTATTAAAATGTAGAGGTGCACTTTTTTTTTTTTTTTTTTACCTCAGTTGGCATGATGGTGGCGCTATAAAGCAACATTTTGCTTTTGGGGCAATATCTCAGCAACTGTTCCATCCAGAATTATTTTTATACCTTATAATATAGCCCTATCCGGATGGGATTAGTTTCTCAGGGGGTTCTGGGCTAATTTTCTCTTTTATGGAGGTCATCTGTGATTTTATTCGCGTCCAGAACGACCATGTACGTGTTTTTCTCAGACGTCCTCTCAGAAAATTACAGGCTGAATTATCTACTGTTTTTTTCTGAACTCTGTGGTCGTCCAGTAATTTTAGTCCCATCCGGACGCACATCTCTGAGTTTCATCTTCTCGCGTTTAATAAAATAGCTTCTTTTTCCAATGCCGCGCACCGTAATTACACTTTGGGCACACGTTTCCATGGAGATCCACGTAAAAACACAACAGCGAATGGAAATGGAGGAGCTACTGAACACGATGTCATGTGACCAAGAAAGCCAAAAACTCACTGGTCCTCCAGTTTTTTCAATTGCAGTCTGGATGCAGGAGTTTTATCACTGAGTAGAAGTGTGAAATATTTTTCACAGACGCCCCCCTGAGAAACTAATCCCATCCTGAAGGACTGCATCTATAGGGCTTTGTATCTGTACCTACTATCTGTGGCGAGTCAACGTTTTGTGCTTCTAGCTTGTTTTTGTTTTGCCATTTAGCACAAGCTAACAATAACGTGCAGTTTCTTACTGTTCTGGGTAACACCCTACAAGAAGCTCATCAGATAGTGAGATGATTGGCATCACCTGGCTCCACTGAAAACAGCAGGATAACTGGGTCTAATTTATATATATTCTATATTGTTGACGATCATCTCCCATTAAACAGTATGTGTAAGTGCATCAAACTGCAGTATGGGTACAACAGATTACAGTGCTGTTGATTCTGTATCTACTGTACCTGTAGATTAATTACAGAGCAGTATGGGTACAACAGATTACAGTGCTGGTGATTCTGT